>NC_142678.1:10703358-10930858 GCF_964200805.1 Pocillopora damicornis
GTAAACCTTTTTAAAAGTTAAATTTCTCATTAAAATGTAATTCAGTCCATTTTAATAACTTTCGATTCTAATTCGTTACATTAACTAATTTTGATTTCAATTTGTAGAACCCGCGAAACAGGTCATATGGCAAGGGGAAAAATTTTCACAATCACGTCACGCAATATATCAAGCTGGGTTTGTCCAGTTGATTTTGATGGTGGCAGGGAAATGTCGAGTTTGTCGCTCAAAACCGTTGTGGTCCATAAGAGCGTAACATCATTAGTGATGGAAACAAATCTGCGGAAAGGAGGGTTAGTTCATCGGGTTCCGTATACTAAATCTCGGGAGAAACTGCAGGAATTGTTTCGGAGTGTATGCGTGCTGTTTTGTAAATATGAACACTGCAACCTATTTTAACTTGTTTTTGTGTCCTTTCAAGCAACGCGATATGTCTGTTATGACCAGAGTGCCAAATTTTATTCTTTAATTTTGATCTTCTCCACACTGTGCATAATTCATGACCTGATATTTCAAAGTAAATTATCGAGAAGGCGCCTTCCGATCACCTTTGTCTACTTTGTAAGTCACGCAAGCGCGCAAGTGTTAAGACCGATCACGTTTACGCAACGTTTTAGGACAACTCGGCATCTAATCTCCATTCAGTTGCTGTGAAAACCTAAAATCCTCAACGTAGAAGATAAACGAACGAAGTTTGAACTGTAAAAAGGAGATCTTGGTCAATTCCAAGAATCATGCAAATGATCTTTGACACGAGCACAATTGAGCAAACACATGGATTTGCGTTGTTTTTAAGAAGTTGGTGGATGGAAGCTGAAGATATACCCGCGGGTTTGAGACAATCCATGACCTCGTTGCATAAACTATGCACTGATACGCCTTTTCGGTCCGATTAACGCCTGCATTTTGAGAATTCTTTCGTACAAAGTAGTGAATTTTTGATATGCAAATTAAGGTCGAAGAGAAGGGTCTCCTCTGATCACGCTGGTATGAAAAATATTTCAGCTGAAGTTTCCATATTTTGTCTGTTAACTAACTGAATACACCTTGTAACTTGTAGCAGGATAGAATTCCGTGAACTACATTGTTGCAGTCGCTGCGCGCTGGACAAAATCTTTGAAATCGACACTTTCGATCGCTGTTCACAGAGGTGGTCTGGCCAAAAATGATTTTTGGCTTGTGGCCACGCAAAAAAAGAGAATTGGAGAACAACTAAACTATTTTTGAAACATGTGTCCTAAACCCTTTTCATGGGCAAAAAATAAAAGAAAACTTTTTTCCGACGGGAAGTCGAGAGGACCGCTTTTAGCGAGAGTGGCACTTAAATTCCAACCATGAGGATTCATTTTGTCCTCTGCGAAAATCTTAAAATCTAGTTTCGCAACACGAGAAACAACTGAGACGCTAAATCTACACGGTTAAAAGCTTTTATGACCTATGAATGACAAGATAAACAAAATTTTGTCAATTTGAACGATTTTGTCCAGTTTTTACCTAGGACAAATTTTGTCGGTGGTGCGTCTGAAAATTTGTCCGCTTCGGCCAAAATTTGTCAAGTCGCGACAAATTATCCGCACTTGTAGACGGTTGGTGGTGACAGAAATTTTGTCTAAACAAACAACTTTTTCGCAAGTGCGAATCGGCCCTTTGTCAGTTTCTGATGCAATTAAATAGTGGTTGTATTCACCACCGCAAGTCTGTTGCAAGTCAATTGCACTTAATGAGTTGCCAGTAATTGGATCCTCGTGATTGCACAAAGATTTCTGGGCTCGTCACGGGGCAAACTTATAGGGGATACACGGCGAAAGGTTGTTTCGACGTCTAAAAAAACCGATTTTGGAGAGAGATCAACGCTTTTCGCTGCAGTCTTTTTCATGAATGGATAGAGATAATGTTGATTGGAGGGAAGTGTAAGTTTTTGTTCGTATTTTCACGAAATATGTCATGAAATATACCGCTGAACGTCTCTCCTTGCGTAAGGTTTATTGTCAGTCGTTATCTCGTAATGGTCTCGACATTTATAAAATTAGCCATGAATCGCCAAGAAAAAACTCATTTAAGTCTTTTCAGTCGTATTTATGTCTGCACAGCCTATTTTCATACTTGTTAACGTATAAATAAACAAATTATGACTTCTGAAGATGTACCTCCTCAAAAGAGAGAAGTCGTTGTCTGCGGAGATGGAAATTGTTTGTACCGAGCTACTGCTCTTTGGAAGGATTAAAAAAAAGCGGTGAAAAACATCAGGAAATCCCTTGTTCAAGTTATAATTTGTTTGAGAATAATCCAAAGATTTTTGAGCTGCCACTTTTCTTCGCGAATTCTTGGAAGATCTTGTCAAGAAAAGCAAGCTCCAGAGAATTCCGGCAGAAACTGTGGACATTTATTTAGTTGTGCATCGCTCGTCAAGCAACCCATTTGTACCTACTCATCGTCGCAGAAAAAAGGGTTCAGTTCTGAGTTATTTGTCAACGCTGGTCCGTCCACATTGATCACAAAAGAGAAGCAATGTAGGCGTTAAATCACTTAAATATCTCACGATAATATTAAATGCTCAAGCACACCATTTTAATCTCATGCTGCCTCGAGAGAGCTCTTGTTACTCTCTTTGTATTACCAAGCCAAAACAAAAGCTAGAAGTAGACTATACACATGTCCTAATGTCTTAAAAAGCTTCATTGGTTTATTTCTTAGCGATTTATAGCTGATATTTCCACATTTCGAGACCATTCAGCGATGCCAGTTTCACAATTACCTTGCGCATGAACGTATGAACAAAGCCTGGATTACAAACCGAGCGGACTTTCATTTATAACGAAGTAAAATACATCGTAGACTATGAGACTTTGGTAAACGTCTAAGAAAAATTAAGTTCTCATCCCAGAGTAGCTTGAGGAAAAAATATTACTAATGTGGGAATGTCTCAACCAAGGTTCTTAACCTGACCCGCCTAAGGTGGTACATTCATCTCCATTGTCACGGCGCTCGCATTTCATTTCCGTTCCACACCATGGCCTTTATCATGGTGAGCTTGCTCAAGACTTAAAGCTTTCAATACTTTTACCAAATAATAGCGGCCGCAATTTAATTAACAGAAAGTTTGCAACTGTGCGTCAAAAGAGTAAAGAAGTGCATTTGGCTTTTAGGTCCTTTTACTGCGTTTTCACGACACAAAAGAAGCATTTTGGACTTTTTTTTCGTCCTTTACTGA
This sequence comes from Pocillopora damicornis, assembly GCF_964200805.1. NCBI lineage: Eukaryota > Metazoa > Cnidaria > Anthozoa > Scleractinia > Pocilloporidae > Pocillopora > Pocillopora damicornis. Next base: position 10,706,570 of record NC_142678.1, read on the forward strand.
GAAAATAACCGTATATAATAAAGTATAAACGAGATTACGTTAAGGAATAAGATGAAAGGGTACTCTAAATCCGATTGTAAAGCTCTAATATATGTAATTTATGCGCCGTCAATACACTTTCATCATGCTATTTTAGTGTAGTTTTCTTATTTCATGTCGCTTAATAGGGAGTTGGGCCTGGAATGTAGAGCAATTTCCATGTCCATTCGTGAGCACTATCAGCATAACTTTCATGGCGAAGAAGTAGGTCTCTCAGCAGTTTCAAAAGTTTGTATGGAGATGGAAAATTCGCAACTAACTGGACAAAGTTTTACATTAAAGTAAACTAAAAAATGTAGTAAACACTTTTAAAATTTTAATATCTAGTGAAATATAACTTATTCCATGCAATAATTGTAAATGTAACTCTATTTCATTATGGAAAACAAAGCCAAAGTAATGTAATTTATTGTGTATGTCTCTAAAATAAGTGGGATCCCTTTATTCTGTATACATTCAATCTGTAAATTCCGTCGTTATTTTGTCCGTTGAAAGACCGTGATTGTAACATGTTCTTGTAAATAACGGCGCTCACCAAGACGCCCACCAAAACCGCAGAACTTTTTAAAATTACAATAGGGCCAATATACCTGTCAAACACTTAGGAAGGGAGTTTATCATTGAAAGGTTATACAATGCATGTTGACAACTGAAAATGATGAGAATCAATTTTTTAGGTTCCTAATTACAACAGCCAAGCCATGTTATGAACGCAGTTGGGACGAGAGTTCTTTGAACCGATACTTTACACTTCCATTTGTCCTTCATACATACTTAAGTGTTAAGTTTATAACTCCATTATAATCCAGCTAAACGGCCTTGAAGAGGCAAATATGACGGACTACTTGGGGCACAATAGAATACTGAATACACTCCGTGTTCCCGCTTTGGAAAATTCCGGTCACTTTGGAGCAAATGTCGGTCACAGAATGCTAAAGGACGCCTTCTGATTTCCGAGGACTAACACTCTTTGTTTGTCTTGAGCTTCCCTCCTCGACTTTGTTCTTCGATTCTGAAACCAGGTTTTCACTTGCTTCTCCGTCAGATTTAATACTGAAGCTAACTCTGCCCGCTTGCTTTCAGTCACATACTGGCATTTTGTATACTCCTTCTCCATGGTCTCAATCTGGTTGGCTGAAAATAATTGACGCTGCTTCCTTTTCTTCATTGGCCTTCTTCGTTTACTTTGGAAAGGCACTTCGTCTGGATCGTAGAGAGGAATAATCAAATTTTTACAACGTCTAACATCATCTTTTAAAGTTACCAGAGAATGACTTCTCGACAATATTGCTTTTTATAACGGTGATTGTGCCACATATACATTAGTCAGTTTTGCCGTATAACATGGTTGTGAATGGGAAACCATTTCTTAAATTATAAGCCTTTACATACACTGATGAAGACGCATTAAATTAGGAAGACATGAAGGGATCGCTCCATGGGTGAGTTTACTGTGAATACTTTTACTTAGCTCCCTGATTTGTTATAACATAGTTGTTGTCTTTGAACTAAGACCTCCAATGTTAAATCGAAGTGTTAGAAACCGAGTTCTATTGGCTCTAGATTTAAGCGCAATGGCTTTTAGCCTTAACAAGTGTAGATGTATAAAGAGAAAAACCCACTCCATAAGAGTCACGGTTATTTCTGTTGTCAACTTGGGTTGTAAACTACTTTCATGACAGGATTCAAAAATCGTGTTAGTTCAAGAATATTTCGTAGCCTTTCCGGATATACTTTGAGAGGTGACGCATCACAATTTAATTGCAGAATGAGTTCGTGATCAGAAACACGCTCATCTGTTCTTTTACTGTCTCTCTTTTCGTTTCTCTAATGCAGTGTTTATTCTAGACAAATGAATTGTGAAAGAGATCTTAAACTTGTTCACTCGTAATGAAAGGAACGTCGTTCTAAGCCATGCCAGATCATTACCTCACTTTTTTTGTATTTCACCAAAAATCGAAATTGTATTTCAACATAAAACCGTTTTAATGTATAACTTTCATTCCTACCTTTTCGAAAGTATCATAGAGGAAATCGAACTGAGTTACAGCCGTGTTTGAGGAACCACAAGAACAATGACATTAAAGACAACAATTTATCCTCGTTAACACCTTATGAACCTACCTAGTGGATGTCTGCTGTTTGAAACTGGAGAATGGCCAAAAATTTTCACTGAGTGAGGGTAAAAAATTTCACCAAAGTTGAATTTCGAGAGAATGGTACACAGAGGGAAGTTTAGCCCATTGTATGAACGCTGAGGGACAGACCCAGGAACAATTGCCAATGATGGACTGGAAAAGGAATAATTCAAAAGTTTGCATGCTGAACTGTCGGGGTGCCTTTCTTTCTCTGTTCTAACTGAATGATTCAACAGGTTTTCGATGAAAAAAGAACTTCCAGCAACAGCTGCTGGAGATGTTGACGGACTCTCTGACGCCATGTTGACTTTGAAACAGGGCGCGTGATGCAGCAGTATTACGATGAATAACAATAGATTATTTGATACGTGTAGCAGCCGGCTTCAAACAACAACCGCTCATTATGTATGGTGTCAATGATAACATCAATATTACATTGACCCGCTTTGCAGTTTGATTCCACTGAACGCCTCAAAAAAAAAGAAAAAGAAAAAATAAAGAAAAACAAAAAAACGACGTTTACGTTAGAAAAGTGCGTTAGCGGAAAGGATATTTATTGGACTCGACACTTATCAGTTTCAACTCTGAGTCCCATAATTAAAGGGGCTTGACAGAAAGGTTACCTTACTTTGATGCATTTCCGTTTCACGATGCCAGACCTGCTGATAAGAATAACTTTACGCTAAACTGACAAACAATAAAACTTGGCCATAATCGGCCCCGCTGCGCCGTGCATGCAAAGTACAAAAGCATTTCAGAACATGCTTAAACATTCTCTTAAATATCTCAGTGTCCTCATTAATGTTCTTTAATAGTGCAGCTACCGCTACCTGTAGTTTTTGTAAGGATTTCTGTCCCTTTAAAGGTCAACACTGACTGACCTCTAAATGAACATCATACTAAGACCACGAATTAGACTCTATTTGCAGTCAGTAGCTTTAGTTACTTTTAATTTTTGATCGACCTGGCATTTGTCTTTACCTACACTTTTCATTTCGTCTTATCAATAGTCGAAATGAAGCAATTCTGTGATGGAAAAAATCCTGAAATTCGAAGGCTGTGAATAACTCGATTATCCCAGGTGCTGACTTTTTTAGTTCAATAACGTAGGAGGAGTGGCTATTTCCATAACATTTTTTAAGCAATTTCAGTGACACAATCTAAATAAATTAACCACAATGCAACATAAAATTGAGCTGGTTTCTGTGATGCTTAACTTGACTACAATAAATGAGAGAAACCAAGGTCACTGATTCAAATTTAATGAGATTATGCCCTCTCTTATGTGAAAAGGGAATTCCGCTATTTTACTTCGTTCCCCCTTGACTTAGTGAGTCGAGTGATGATAAAGGTATAAATTCAAGTTCATTTTCATTTCATGGAGCTTGTGAACAAAGGAGTCTTCATAAGTTTGAAATGCCATTTGAACAAACAGACTCCCTTGTTTGGCTCATCGGAGAATGATAGCTGGGAAAAATAGAGATACATTGGCTCGTTTGATTATGGATCTACCTGCCAGCTTTCTGACTGCCGACAGCTGAACTTCGGGTAGGCATTGACAGAATAATTGATTGCGTTGCCACGCCAATTTAAGTCGGAAGTCTGGTAGGTGTTAAGGTGGCCTTATATAGCGTTGACAAACGCGGCGGCAGACTGCTACCACATCCATAAAAGCATCTGGATACTCCGCTAATGGAACACGAATGCTTGAGTTCTTTAAAACACACAATTACGCACGGAATCGAAAATGAAAGAAATGCATTCAGTGTATAGAAATTGGTGGGAGGGTTATATGCTGACCTCCCCTGAGAGTCAATGGGAAAACATTTGGACCCTTGCTTTTTTGGATCCTTACGTGCCGTAGCTCTTCTAATAATAGTTCAGGTTACGAAGTTCAGGTCTCCGCCTTAAAACTCAAGATCTCTGTTACAACTGTCTGACGCTTTGCTGAGGTACATTGTTGGTCTCATTTGTTACTTAATTAATTGATAGGGAAATGGTGACGTCCTGCTAACTACTTAGTTTCGTCGACGTTTCCTTCATGACAAGACACAAAGGATTGCACAACTTATACGTAAAACGGTAATTGATATCTTTCATTCAGTCGAGCGGCATTTGACATTAACAAAATTTGATTAGAATCTATAGTGACAATAGTTCATACTTAGAGCTATTTATACTCGTGGTTTTCAGAACGATTATATTCTTTTGGCGTATTTAATAATAATAATAATAATAATAATAATAATAATAATTTAACTCTTTTATGGCGTGCTTTCCATGAAATGATCAAGCGCGCATTACATGATTTCTATCAATAGCAATTTAATACAGGGTATCTAACTGATAATTATTTAAAATATACTATGATGAAATTAAAATATACAACATATGTTAAGATACTAGTAATTATCGTGATATTTGATACTGACTTCCTCTCCTGGATTGCAAAACTGATGTGATCCGAATGTGGTTTGAGAGCAAAATCCCACCCTCCACTGTCCTTGACCGCGGATTTCCTTTCGACTTATTTGAACCAGTTTTACACACAAAATGGGTCTTTTTTTTATTGTCGGAAAGGTAGATGTATCAACTTTGTCCTGGGGTACCTTCACCTCTTAGAGCTCGGGTTAAATGAATTCATCCTGAAATAAAGTACAAGATAATCTTGATCATAGATATTTTCCTGGTAGGAATATGACCGAGTAATAATCAAAACACCAAAAATAATTCAACGATGAAATATTATATTCAATTTCTGCCAATTATTAAGAAATTACTTCAAATGGTCTTTGTTTCGAGGGAGTATTATGGATTATATCAAGAGATTCCCACCAAAATTACCCGCCTTTAAGCAAATCAGTGATATTTTAACAACCTGTCGCGCTTGAATAATGACCAATACTATCACCAGCTCGAAGAACTACAGCCGGCAGTACCAGCAGCTCCGAGGAATTTCCCAACGCAGGTAAAACGTGCGCTATTTTGTTATTGTTCTTATTAAATCTATCATTTTGGTTGACTGCTTTCGGATATACAGCGAACAAAGAAAGTCTACTTTTCGGTGCATGCACAACGTGCCTGTCAAATTCATCACTATTAGAGAGGTTCGATTGAAATATTCATGATGATACGGCCACTGTTCTTACATTTGGTTGAATTATTTGAAGTTTTCACCTAATTCTGTCTCGTATTTATGGTCTTTTTATAATCCATGGGTACCTTCTCGATAAACTTAGTTTAGTAAAGCAGCATAAATCGTATTTCCTCGATCAGTCAGTTTAGTAAAGAACTTCGGTGCCCATTTACTTCGTCGTCTTTGGAATGACAGCTTTGCTTCCTCATTTTCGAAGTCTTCCCCCGAAGTCCTTTACCTTGGTATGCTCTCTTTCTATGGATAATGTTTACATCGTATGCTAAAACATTCACGGGGCTCTAATGTGTGATCCAAAATTAATAGTCAATTAGAGAAGTTCATGTTAAGTTAGCGAGTCAAATATTTTTAAAGGGTTCCAAAAAAGGCAAATTAGCTCGTGCGAAAACTCTGAACTGTACTTTTCGAATTTTTCGTGATATTGTGTAAGTTCATTCCGTTTGAAAGGCATTTTCATGGTGGATGTGGTTTCCAATTTATATCCCGATTTTTTCCTCCACTAACCACAGTGTTCTTCTTCCATTTCAGCGGCGGAGCTCTGAAGACATTATTCTGACTTGCAAATCTTAATGAGTGTCATTCAAAGCCTATTTAAGCTGCTCTCATGGATTGCAATTGTAGCAACAACTGTTGTTGACCTTGGTAAGAATGTTTCAGCTGATGAAAGGTTCTACATTGTGTTGCTGAATTCAAAGTTTATATTTGAGATTTAGGCCATCTCTTCGTGACACTGTACCCTTTGAACTCGTTAAATCCTGTTCCATATCGAATTGTGTACTTTAAGCTAGATTCGGCAGCATAAAAGCCGAGTTAGAACGCTCTCTAAGAGTACTGTTTATGATTCATACTGTTTTAGATGATTTTTTGTATACTTATTATATAAAGATGTTAATAGTTCCTCTAAACAGGCATGGCCGAGTGTCCACAATGAGAACTGAGCCTTCTGGAAGAGCCTTGAAAGATCCTTCGTCTTCAAGACCTTTAGGTAACAGCGACATAACTAAACTCCTGGAGGACCTAGACAATCAAACGGAAGCCATCAAGACTGGTCAAGAGATAGGCGAAGAACTTTTAGGCGAGAAAAACCATACCAGATTAAAGGAAGATGAAGTGGAAACAATTGATGGTAGTTTATTTGGTAAGTTTTGGTTCTCTATATGCATATTTTGTTTGCCATTTATCAGAAATTAGGTTTTGGTCCACTCTTAGGTCCCTGTGAAGAGAAATTTTCCTCAGAAAACAGGGAAGGGCCAATATCAAGTGTGGATAATATTTTGTCATTTTTATCCCTTAGAGTATTCTAATGATGAGAGCAAAGGAGAAGACTTTCCGGAGGAAGTCAAAGGTACCGTATATCAGTGTGTTAATCTGAAAGGAAAAGGGAGGGAGAGGTAGCAGAGCCAACGTTTTTAAACGTTGGCTCTAAAAAGCCTGGCTCTGACGTTTAGAGTAGTAAAATAGATTCACATGTAGCAAAATAGACTCATTATTCATAAGTCATTGTTCAGTTTTGCCTGTGCATAACAAAAGATCTTGTATTCAAGACATATATCCTTAACCTTCTTCTGATAGCCTGTGAATAATTGTGGATAGTAGTTTAAAAAAATTTCATTTTGAATGTGAACAGATGACTCCTCACAGGCTGTGAGTATAACAGGAGCTCCTGCGCTGGTCGATAGAGACGGAGTTCCAGACAAAACAACAGCCCTTGAGAGCGGGGCTTCTTATTTAGCTGGCAAGCCCCTGTTGATGCTCAATAACAAAAGTGAAGACCTAGATGTAAGCAAATGGTTTCTGTACTACCCAATCTCGACGGAATCTGATGAGCAAAGAGCATAATCATTAAGCGTTATTATTGCAACGTATATGTAGTTGCGTACTTCGAACGGTATTTGCGAGAACTACATTTCTCTTGTTATTTCTTTACCTCATGAGAAGTCGAATTTTGGATAAGAAACATAAGGTCTCAGCACTCGTTTAGGAGGTAAAGCACCTCGCAGATATCAAAAGTGAGTATACCAAGTGAGCTAAAAAGCTACCTGGGAGTTGGTCATTATATTGGTTCTTAATAAAAGTGAATTGATGGATAAATGAATGTGAATATATGGCTAGCTCAGTTGGTGAAGCTGGTACTTAGGTTACATAATATAAGTTCATATTTACCTGATGATTCCTATTCCACTTTGTTCTTTTTTCATCTATCCACTTGTTTCTTTTTAATAACAACATTACAGTGGCAGATCATCTTAGTCCAGGGGAAAGGAACTCCCCCCTCACTCAATTTATCAGATCTGTGGGTTTTTTTTTTATTACCTGCATGACACCAAATTTCATGTCAAGACTGGATCGCATACTACAACTAAATATGAAGCAAATAAAATTTCATTTGTTTTCTGAATCCAAATTTGCTTGCCCCTCCCCCCTTAATGAAAAACCCCTGTATTATAAAGTACTTGCGGCGTTTTATGATCCAAAAGCGTGACGTAACCTTTCGAAAATTGTCTTCAAAGTGTGCCACAGATTCCATTCCACCATTTCGAAGGCAACTTAGTAACCAAACTAAACATGCAAATCTACAACTTGTATTCCACGAAGAGCTAATGTGACTATAGGCTTTGTGAATGCTATTTATTTAAATTGCTATGGGATGGAAAAAGAAAGGAATTCGACTTGGTATGTCACATATCAGTGACCAGGTTGCTGGGAAAAATTCAAAATAAAGGCTTCTGTAGTCCAATTATTATCACATTTCCAGACAATTTCCGAACAGTTTGGTCAATCTCTGGAATCTTAAAAATTGGACAGTGTTATAATCTCACATAAGCTTTTAAACGGAGGACATTAAAATTATAAGCATCAGGGGGCCAACCGCAGCCATTTATTGAAATAATGGTTTTTTTCTAGAGAGAGATTTCATTTTAAACATAAAACGGTTTTTAGATGCTGAGACCAATGGGACCAGAGAAAGGCCCCGTAGCCCAATGGATAAGGCATCTGACTACGAATCAGGGGATTCCAGGTTGGAGTCCTGGCGGGGTCGCGGATATTTTGATTTTATAAACTCTATGTCATTTAAATTTCTTTTATCACTTTAATCGCTTTCATAAAATTATTAGGCTGGATAAGAAATCAAGTTATTTTTGGTAAAGGAACATCGCTAAAGGTGCCATTCAAACAAATTATATGTTTTTCCATTCTGATAGTCTCTGGCTTCTATAATATACGATATACGTCATCCATCGGTGAAATACAGCCCCTACCGGAAATCTTACCACATCTACCATTGGTTTAAGATACTATCACTGATCATCGATGATTATGAATGAGTCAAATCACTGTGATCATGAAGGTTGATGGAGGGAAAATGAAGGAGACATATTCCCATATTTTCCAGTGGGAAAGACAACCAGGGTTTACCTTGGAATTTCGTAATGTCAAACTAAAGTCGAGCTCGTAGTCAGTGTTCAAAGAAGTATTTTGCTATTTTTTCTATGGTTAAATCATGCTCTGCTCATTTCATTTTCTTGCAAAGAATCGAGAAAAATATTGAAAAAAAAAGAGAAACAACCGGAACGAAAAATAAAAATGTTTTATTTTTCAGGCCTCGTATACACACAACTGCAACAGCAATAGAAAGTGGACTACGAATTTATGGAATGAGTTGTTTCTTTATAGGAATATATTTTATTTTCGAGAATAATTCACCTTTTTTTCTTAACAAAGGCTCAATGGTAAGGCATCTGACTACGAATCAGGGGATGCTTGGTTCGAATCATGGCGGGGTCACTGTGCTTTTGATTTAATAAACTTTGTATCTTGTGGATTTCTTTTGTCATTTCAATCACTTTTACGAATTTATGAGGATGGAGACCAAATCCATGCATTTATAGTTACCGATTATGCATCGCTGCATTTGCTCTTCAAAATGTTCTCAAACTCTTATAATACTAGTCATCCTTCCTTTAATAAAATATAGCCCATGCCTGAAAGCTTCCAACATCTTCTGAGCAAATGAGTTTAAGATACCGTTCCTGATCATCAAAGATTTCCGTTTTTTTCAGAAGAAAAGACAAATCACCGTGATCGTGTAGGATGATGGAAGGAATATGAGGAAAACATATTTCGATTATTTAAAAACCAGCTCAGATTCTGCTGGAAGGAAAATCATCCAGGGTTTATCTTGGAGGATTCCAGTATCAAACTAGACACTGATAGCTGGATGCAAAGGATCGCGTAAAACGGTAGCTAGCGCTTGCTTTGGGTTCTAGAACATTGAGTTGGATGAGCCAAGCAGTTATGCGACTACTTTCGGAACACCATGGGGCCGGTTTCACTGGCTTCGTATGTCATTCGGAGTATCACTAGCTTCAGAAGAATTTCAGAGAAGAATTGATATTGCACTTGAGGGCTATCAGGGCAGAAAGCTATAGAAGACGACATTCTGGTCTTTGGAGCGGGAGACACGGATGAAGAAGCCCTTGAGGATCATGACCGAAACCTGAGAGAGGTGTTCAACCGCTGTCGAAAGAAAGGTATCAAGTTGAATTCAGAGAAGATGCAGTTAAGGCAGAAACAAGTCAGCTACATGGACCACATTATATCTTCAGAGGGTCTCGGCGCCGATCCAAACAAGTTGAAAGCCATCATCGAAATGCCACCCCCTTCTGATATGGCAGGCGTCCAGAGAGTATTAGGCATGGTAAATTACGTACAGGAGTTTGCACCCAATCTAACAGATTTGGCAAAATCACTGAGAGAACTTGTCAAGCAGGAAAATGAGTTTGTATGGGAGGAAGAAGTTCATGGCAAGTACTTAGAGCAAGTAAAGTAAGTACTAACCCAAGCTCCAGTGCTCAAGTTCTTCGATTCTCAAATGAAGACCTGCTTTGATGTGATGCCTCCATGAGTAGTCTAAGGGCTTGTCTGCGATAAGAGGGGCACCCTGTTGCTGACGCTTCTAGGGCCCTCACTCCTACGGAACTAACAATGCCCAGATAGAGAAAGAGTTATTGTCAATTGTCTCTGGGGTTGAGTGGTTTGGGGGCTTTGTCTATAGTAGAAAGATTTTTATTGACACTGACCACAAAACCCTGGAATCCATTATGAAGAAGAGCCTGTTGAGTGTACCAAATTGTTGCAGAGAATGCTGTTGCGTCTACAGAAATTTTACTTAGAAGTCTCATACAGAAATAGCACTGAGATGCACATGGCGGATCCCCTCAGCCGAGCCTACCTTCCCTAACTCTCTTAGAAATCAAGAGTGCCACGGAAGTTGATGCAGAGCTTCAGGAATTAGTCACTATGATCATACAAGGCTGGCCAGAGAGAGGGGTAGACGTACCACTCAAGTTACAGAATACTTTCCTTTCATAGAAGAATTGTCCATACTGGACGGTGTCGTGTTCAAGGGCGAGCGAATCATAGTACCATCTACCCTAAGGTAACTTATGATAGACAGAGTACATACCAGTCACCTCGGTGTTCAGGGGTGTCTCAGGAGAGCTAAAGGAGCCTTCTACTAGCCAGGCATTTACAAGAAAATTACAGAGTTCATCTCACGGTGCAGCATTTGCAACAGCTACAAACCAGAACAGCAGAAAGAATCTTTCATTCATTTCATTTCATTTCATTTTATTTTTATTTAAACACGGTCAATTCATCAGCCTAAAAATACATACCACATACGCTAGAATATTTAAAACTCAAACTATATACTATAACACTAAAAGCTGTTTTCCGTGAGTGCCGTGCGTTAGACTTAAAGAATGTCATTGATCTTACGTTTAAATACCCCCAGAGACTCTTTGTTCCTTATATCGCATGGTAGACTGTTCCATAATGTGGCGCCATTGTAGCTAAAGCTTTTTCGGTAATAATTAGTGCGCGGTAATGGAACATTGAGCTTATTTTCAGAGTCCCTGAGGTCATAAGCAGAGTCACGCCACGTAAACTTTGAACACAGATACTCTGGAGCTAGCCCGTGCAGACATTTAAACATCATGGTGGCTTTGTGAATTTCCTGCTGGCGTGCAAGATTTTTCCACCTTAAAAACTCGAGTAGCTCAGTTGCATCAGCATCATAGTTAGAGAATGTCAACACACGGGCTGCTCTATTCTGCAATTTCTGCAGTTTGTCTCGTAGCGTTTTCCCACAGTTACCCAAAACAATGTCACAGTAATCAAAGTGAGGTTTTACTAAGGCTTGGTAAACGAGATGTAAGGTTAATGCTGGGATCAGGTGCCTAATTCGCTTTAGGGCCCCGATACCAGAGGCGATCTTTTTGGTTGATTTTTCGATGTGACTATGCCAATCGAGTTTATCGTCTATTATTACACCAAGCGATTTCGTAGCTGTAACCTGACTCACTTGAGTATTGTTCATTGTAATTGTTGGTGAAGCTGTGAGAGTATTCAGTCTCTGCCTCGACCCTATTAGCATGAATTCGGTTTTGGTCATGTTCAATGTAAGTTTGTTTGTTTGTAGCCAGTTGAAAACGTTTGCTAGGTATTCATTTAGACAAAACCGAACATTCTCAAGATTACTGCCCGCATATGTAATGTGCGTGTTATCAGCGTACATTCTTGGTTTACAATTTGATAAGTAATTTGGAAGATCGTTAATATATAATAAGAACAATAATGGACCGAGGATGGTCCCTTGAGGGACGCCGCATGTCAGTGAGTAGCGACCCGTTCACAGAGCATTTTTGCGTGCGGTTTTCTAGATATGACTGAAACCATTTGAAAGATTTGCCATGTATACCATAATAGTTTAGTTTCGATAGAATAATCTGACGATCAAAAGTGTCAAAAGCTTTCTTCAAATCCAGAAAAATGACGCCATTGATTTTCCCGTTATCAATATCATATGCCCAAGAATCTGTCGCTTCCAACAAAGTTGTTACAGTTGAATGATTAGCACGAAAACCTGACTGATTTTGACATAGAATATTGTGCTCTTTCAAATAGGCATATAACTGTTCATAAACTATCCTTTCAAACGCCTTCGCCACCATTGGAATCACCGATATTGGGCGGAAATTGTTTACATCACCGCGGTCACCCCGTTTATAAAGAGGGGAAACCCTTGCATATTTCCAGTCATCTGGGAACGTCCCTTGGTTAATAGATTGATTGAAAATATCACATATCGGTATACAAATAAGATCAGCACATTCCCTGACCAACCTAGCAGATATTTTGTCAAGGCCCGTTGCCTTTGACTCGTTTAGTTTATTTAAAAGTGAAAATACTTTATTTGGATTGGTGGGTTGGAGCTTAAACCGTTTATCTGTAGCGGTAAGATATCTTTGATAGCTACCACTATCGCAATTTATCTCACTGGCAAGTTTTGGACCAATATTAGCAAAGTGGTTATTGAATTCGTTTGATAGCTCCAACGGATTAGTTATCGTTAATCCGTTCACTTTTAGTGACGCCACTGACGTTTTCCCAGATTTTCGAGAGGTTAGCTCGTTTATAGTCTGCCCGGTCTTTCGGGAGTCGCTGGTGTGCTTACTAAAACTATTTTGGTAGTAAACTAGCTTAGCTGAGCGTATTTGCTTATTGGTTATATTTCTTTGTTTCTTAAATAATGCCCAATCGTTAGGATCATTTGTCTTGCTAGCTTTGATTTTTAATATGTCTCTATTATGCATAGAGTCTTTCAATTCAGAGGTAATACATGAAGAACTCCGTGAACGAACACGCATCGTTTTCAGTGGGGCATGTTTGTCAGCAATAGCTAGAAATATACATTTCCATTGCTGCCACATCACGCTTGGGTTGGAAGACTCATATACATTATCCCAACATTGAGATAGGATGTCATAACGAAAATCTTGACGATCGAAATTTCGGAAATTTCTATGTGTAATAGAATTATGTCCAATAGACATTCCGTTCTGGGCAAGTTTTCTATATACATACACCATGCTATGATCACTTATCCCGATGTGACAAACTCCCGAACAAACGATCTTATCTGAGCAGTTGGTATAGATTAAATCAATTAGAGTTGAAGAGGTGGGTGTTATCCTCGTTGGTTCAGAGATGAGCTGCTCGAGTCCGTAGACATCGGCAATACTCCTTAATTTGGATACGTCATTGTCATATCGAGTAGTGATCATATCACAGTTCATGTCTCCCAGTACAAAAGATTCTACATTTTCACTATCCAATTTTCCAATTAGGGATTCAAAAGGTGAAAAAATGCCAATAGGAGAGTCAGGTGGTCTGTACCAAGTAACAATCACAAAAGATTTTGAATTTGGCTTATGGATTTCCAAGCAAAGATTTTCTAATGCATCCATATGTAGGTCATTTCGTACAGTAAAGTCGATTGAGGTTTTTACATAGAAGCATACCCCTCCGCCGGATTTTGTAAGTCTATCGCAGCGAATTATTTCGTATCCCGAAATATGAACTTCATGATCTCGAATACTCTCGTTCAGTTTCGTTTCATTTATGGAAACAATATCGATATCATTGTTTGCTAATAGGATTCTTAGCTCGTCTATATGTGTTGTTAATTGATTAATATTGAGTGATGCCATTTTAAAACCGCGCAAAGGAGGCAATAGTGAGATAGATTTAGATTTTTTGGCTCTTTGGTTGCTTAATCGGTCCCGCACGGCATTGACGGAAAACACATTATATTATGCTAGGTGCGATTTAAAATTATTATAAAACTGCTCATTATCTTTAAATTTAAGTGCAGTCCACCTTTGTTGAGTCCGCTATGAGATATGTTCTCATGATGGATTAATTTCCATCCACTTTGATGGCAGAACTTCTTTAGATGCTTGTTGGCTGTTTTCACTGCCTGGTCAAGCTTATCTTTTCTGCATACAAGCTCCGACAACGTGACTATAGTATCGCAGGTGCCCTTGATCTGCCTCGCGAGATCCACAATCGATTCCGCAACAGCCTTTGGTTCCCTGGTTTTAAGATCATTAGTCCCAATGTGTAAAATCACTTCGTTGGGCGAAGGTTCTAGATTTGGCTTGAGATAGTGATTCATGGCCATCGTCGTAGCGCCCGAGAAAGGCTTGACTATAACCCTATGGCCGACTGCTTTTCCCAGTTTTTTTCCAGGTATTCTTGAGATCATCGAATCTCCTATGAGCAGGGTTGTGCGCTCTTTGGTTGTTTTTCGGGTTCGAATTCTTTTCCTGTCAGGGTGTCGTTGGAAGCTCCTTTGTTTTTCGATTTCTTTCTTTTTTCCTTGATTTCACAATGAAGCCTTGTTCTTTTTTTGGCGCAAGGTGTTGACGCATCCATACTTTGGACAATGGTATGTTCATTAAAGGTGTTATTCGTTGAACGGCATTGAGTAGCTGCTTCTCTGGATACGATTTGCAATGCAAAACTTAAAGAATCGCGTTCTTGGACTAACTTTTTATTTTCTTCCTTCAAAGATATAATTGTTTCCCGAAGTCGAGAATTTTCGGATTTCAGGTCTTCCTCTTTAGGTTTCTCTTTTATATGAGCCCATAAGTTCAGCACTTCAGATTTTAGACAGTCCAACTCCTCTTGTACTGATTTGGCGTTCTTGTTAAATGCCGGAGTAGAATCTTCTTCATTCACGAGAATAACCGAGTCGTCATCAACCGGTAACTGGAGTAGCTTCTTCAGTTTGGCTTTCATTGCCTTTGCTTCCGGACCTTGGACTTGAAGGGTGCCGGTACTGTTAAGTAAAACCAATGTTATTGTCTTCGACTTCAAAGAACTAGACCTTTCAGAGGGACTCGCGGTTACAGAAACTTCCAAATTCAGGACATTCGAACAAAATTCCTGAAGTTGTGGTAGGCTTCCTTTCCACTTGAATAGACTTTGTTTGTCGTCCCAATGTAGGTATTGGTTTATGGGAGTTAAAGAAGGTTCAGCGCCAACAAATTCGCCATGACAGCATTACAGCATTATCTCGTATCTTACGATATACCGACAAGACCATGGCAGAACATCTCAGCTGACCTGTTTGAGCTCAACGTCACCGACTACCAAGTTACCACTGACCATTACTCTAATTTATTCGAGTTATGCTGACATCTAAGACCGCCGGAGGGGTTATTGAAAACTAAAGCCGCACCTTGCAAGATATGGGCTTCCGGACCGTATCACCACAGACAATGGACCACAATTTGACTGTAACGAGTTTCAGAAGTTTGCAGCGGAGTATCAGTTTGAACACATTAAAACCGCCACGATACCTTCAGTCCAACGGCAAGGCAGAGAACAGTGGTAAAACAGCAAAGAACATCTTGAAGAAAGCTGCTGATACTGGCCATGACCATCACTTGTCTCTACTGGACTTTAGGAACACCCCATCAGAAGGGATGGACAGCACTCCTGCACAGCGTCTCTTCCCTGCCCATGGCTAATCATCTGCTTCATCTAAAAGTTATTCCTAATGTTAGGCTCAAATAACAACAAAGGAAACATAAACAATCCATCTACTACGACACAGGAGCTAGGGAGCTGCCATCACGCAAAGTCGGAGATGTGGTGCGGGTTCGACCCTTACCATGTCAGTCAAAATGGTTGAAAGCGCAAGTTAGTAGTCAGGTAGCGATACGCTCCTATATGGTGTGCACAGAAGATGGCAGACTCTACCGCCAAAATCGTTCACATCTTTACAAAGTTTCCGAGAACTTCCAAGGGATGCCAGACGAAGATAAAGTGCAGTCAAAGGTCGATACTCAGATTCGACCACCCTTCAGAAGACCCAGTGAGGGGATACCCCAGTTACGAACGAAATCTTCAGCATTGCAGATGCCAGCTGCCTGGCAGCCAAGTTCTCAGCCCGCTCCACCAAGTGTTCCCATACCTGTCTCTACTAGAAGTGGCAGAATGTTAGGAGGCCTGCGTACCTGAGGGATCTTACTACTTAGGGAACCGGTGCTAATGCGGAGTGAACAATCTTGAAAGGTGAACATTTTTGGTTAGTGCTAATCCGTTTCAAGTTAGATTTACGTTTTCAGTTTCCTGTTATAGTGTTTTTTGTTTGTATATTCAAAGAGGGGAGATGTAACGATGTCACAATAGCCTTTACGAGCTTGCGCAGTACAAAGAGAACTGATAACCTGGATGCATGCACACGTGTTATGTTATGTATTTTTTGCAATAGTCAACTTACAGTTATATTAAAATCGTTGTGTTATCTGACCACGCTACAGCCGCATGTTTTGCTCAAACTGCGGACACAAATGTGAAGACACTGGCAGGTTTTCTCGAATTGTGGAAAAAGTCTGTAGGTCTCATTTTTACAGAAATTTTGAAATTTTGTAATCATTATAAAGATCTGCTTCGTGGACTGCGAGACTTCACGTTTTATTCAAGTGGTAATACTCGACGCCAGTTATTTATCATCTTTGATTACTGAACCATATAGATTTTTATCGGATTCAAAGAATCACAGTAGAAATTTCTTTTTCAGGTGGAACAAGATGGCGGGAGAACGACAACTACCCAAGATGCATTTCTAGATAGCTCGATCCAGTCCCTTGCAACTTTATTCGGATTCGGAGTGAGCTTTTAGAATTCGGAGTGAAGCTTTTTTGCTTTGACGATCGCCTTTATTCGGGGAAAGGCCCCGTGGCCCGACGGATAAGGCATCTGACTACGAATTAGGGGATTCCAGGTTCGTGTCCTGGCGGGGTCGGCCACGCTTCTCTTTTCGGTGGTTTTTGTTGAAAAAAGAGCTTTGACTGCGCTGCATTGTGATCTTCGTCATGCGGTCATGGGACTCGATCCACAGCGTCATCAGGGGAAAGTTAACATTTCGCCGAAAGAAGGCTCCATAGGGTTTTTGCTCAATGTTGGTTCGCGCGCCAGCGTAGTGTTTTTCTTTAAAATTTTTATATTTCGCTTTTCTAGGTCACTATAAGTCATCAAAATGACGATGAGCATGATTGATTTTCTTCAATTTGCTACGGTAAAATCTATCATAATTTTTGCAATTTGTGAAATTTGTCCTGCCGATCATTTAAAAGCCGAAAAAAGGCAGTTTCCTCGCCATTTGCAATTTTGTGTTTTCTTGTTTTCTTCCTGTATCTCAAATTTGGTCTCATGAATTTTTTCTCATCAACAGGGACTAGAAAGGGCACAATATGTTTAACGGTCCAGCAAATCTTAAGAAATTCCACCGAAAGAAACGCGATTAATCTTGCTCGAAAGATTCCTATTTTCTTTTTCTCAAAACATTACACATAAAACGGAATAGTCATGACTCCGAAACGTCGGATTTTATCGCTCGTTTTTACCGTTTTATGTTTAAAGAAGTCTCTTTTAATGCAAAACATTACGTAATGGAATAGAATTTCGCCAAGATCTATATCTGAGCATACGTAAACTTTCCGTTGACCTCTGTTTCAGGCGTAGAGGGCTAATAAATATTACGGGTTCAGTTTTTGGAAACCCTAGATTCCATCACATAAAAACTGTATTGTGTTAAAAACTGTTTTTAACACACCTTTTCAGATAAGAAAATTACTTCCCAATCAATTCCTAACGATGTTAGTTGCTGCCTGAATATTGAAAAGTGGCATTCTACTAGAATAAAAAGTCACACTTTAGTGGAAAACCCAGTCGAATGAAGAGGCGAGAAGTGGCTGGGATTGAAACAAAGTATGCTAATTTTTGTATAGTTATCTTTGTGAAGTAAATACAGCACTCTCGTTGAAAGATTGAGTGTGTAGCTCGCTAGTATGACTAGTGATGGCAACATTTACCAACCGACTCCCATTTACAAAATCAGTAAACAATTTGGCCAAAAAATTGAGGAAAGAGGAGAGCTACATGTTGAACAAAAAAAGCATACGTAAGTTCAGAGTCATGCGGTGCAATTTACTAAGGTGTTGATATACATATCTCTACAAGAAATAAAAACAAGCCACGAATTGTGAGGCACTTTCGTTTTACGCGTATTTGTTCAGATGCAACACAACTTGTGGCCACATGCATCGATCAAAACTCATTTATTCCTTCAGAGTGTATGCACTGGGCCCTTAGCGTAGCTCTTATAAATACCTCTGTAAAAGCGAAAAAAAAGGGCGTAAAAAGAGCTTTCTCGCTATTAACTTACTCTAAAACAGCTGTGAAAGGTAAAACTATCGCTGTGCGTGATTTCTTACCGTTGCTGAATAGTATCTGTTCAACTTCCGCGTACATAACTTAAAATTACCCATAAATAGAGGCTCGATTGTTCGAAATATAGCAATAGAGAACTTGATCGATCACTAAATGGAGTGTTCAAATCAGTTTTGATGCGTTCCAAGCCGTATAATTACGTAAAGTTCGAAATCCAAGATGGCGGGCAATTAACATATTTGCAGATTTCCACACTTCACACCACCGAGTTAAGATAAATATGAGAAAAATTTACATATTTACAGATCTCTATACTCCCAAACTTCGAGACTTCTACACTTCTACGCTACTAGGTCAAGATAAATGTGAGTAAGGTAAAGCTCATTTGCATATTGCCAGATTTCCACACTTCCACACTCTTACACTACCAAGTAACGATACATGCGAGTAAGCTAATCATATATCACACATTTTCACGTTTCAAGGTTACTCTAAGGTGATTAATTTTATGTGCAGCACATTCCATTGTAATAATGTGTTCTGCGCTCTTCAACCCCAAGTAAAAGCCACCAGTTCTGAGGCCGAGTAAGCATATCCGACATTACATCTTTCGGATTCGAATCATGAAAAGGACAATGACTTTGAAATTGAGTGAACTTTATTCATGCCGGAAATCGCCGTCGGCACATCACGAATGGATGATTTAGATTAATTCATGATTGATTTCTCTCGAAATATTGCTACGTTCTATACACCATTTAAACACTAAGCTTTATAAATCTGTCGGGCGCGGTTGCGTGAATCGATAAGAAATCGCGCCCAACTGCATCTCAGACAAGCTCCCCATCGGTTAGTTTGTATCAATGTTTTCATTTCTCTCAAACCGTATGGCTATTGTAAACATTTATCCACTATTCATTCTCAACCAAATTATAAGAATCTGTCTCTTGGTCGAGGGTCGAGTTAAAAAGTTTCACAGCTACCAAAGCATAGAAGTCCGAAATTGACGGCATTGAGTTTCAAAATTAAGAAATTATCAAGACCGAGCCGGCTTTCTGTCTTCTGGACAATGTGTGAGGTTGCACCATTGCCACTTGATCGCTAACCCGGGAGGTAAATTACCCGAATCAGCCATTGGAAGATATTCAGTTCTGCTAATCAAACCCTCTCGAGAAATATCTTCCACGCACCCTAACTTGTGGAGTACAGGGGAAGAAAATACTCAGGCTTCAAGAGTAATGCTCAGAGGTTGCGCTTTCTCAGCTTTTCTTTAATCTTCTTAAACATCACACATCAAATTTCACCACAGAACCACTAGATCCAGTTGTTCAAGGGCGGATAACGCTACCCAACGGATGAATGACTATTCAGCGGATAAGTGATGACAAAACGTACTACGTTATCCACCGGATGGAGATTTATCCAGTGGATAGCGTTATCTGACCTTCGAACAACCGGGGCCAGATGTTTTCAAAATAGTCGCGCTGTGGAACACGCACAAAAATTAGTTCTAAAAAAATGAGTAAGTATTGGAGGATAAGCTCTCTCAGTTGATATTCATTGCCTTAAGCTTATATACAAATTGATACAAAGTAAAACGTGTGAAAAAGGCAATAATGTGGAGAAGTTTGTAAAGCGGATATATATATCCGAGCATAATTTCTAGAAACGGAGTCTGTTATTTATGCGAATACCATGCTCAAAAGTTCTGTGTTTCACTAAGTTAACTACGTTTCTGTCATCATCTACCTATCTATATGAGGCTCGATCTTTCACGGTGTGCTTCCGACGCACATGACAATCTTTTTCAGTCTTCTCTGGCAGGAAAATATGACTTTACAGCAACTTAATGAGAATTGCTTCTCAACATTATGAGGGATTCTTGGCAACTTAAACGAGTCTTTGTTGAAAGATGAAAGCCAATTACTTAACAAAACCGCATAGAGCTACAAGACGGCCATGGGGCCTGTAAATTCCAGGTTAGTGTTCAAGTCCCAGTATTCTTCGCTATTCTGGTAAAATATATGTTTGATCAGATGAATCAGTCAAAACAGGAGTTTTTGGATGTATCCCGAAACAATGTTAATCGAATGAAGCCACATCTAAATCGCGGGATAAATGCTGATTGCTCTTGCACAGAGGTCATGCCAGTCACATGCACTTACCGGCAAGTCACTCTTGAAAATGTTTAAATTGAGTAGTCACAAAGTTGACATTTTATTAGTATAATTAATTATTCATTGCTTGGAATCTTATCGAAGTGGAAACAAAACAGATCGTGAAATAAGGAACTTCTCAGAGACGTTTCTCACTGACTTTGATGTGACATTACCTTTTTTACACGAATTGCTGGAACCAATGTTACAGTCCCAGTAGGACTTCTGGTAAGTTAGCCAAGAGGAATTATCCAGTCTGTTTACTTTTCTCTTTGGCTTTAAACATAACATAATTCAGTTAAAACAACCGCCGTAGGGTGGAGTGTACTAAAAGTTGTTGCATTCAGACAATCACAATTTAAAGCTATTTCAAAGGCTCATTCGTTCTCCTTTTCCTTTGAGCAGATTGAGTTTCTAAGCTAACTCGTGAAGGATCTAATCGTTGGACTTTTTATTGGATACCACAGTTGCTAACTTTACTTCGGAGACGTTTTGATGGTACCCTAAATTTGATATGTTTTTTGTTTCTTTCTGTAGTCGTCTCATCTGCAATGAAGGCAAATATCATCCTATTCACTGTGGGGATAATTTTATCTTTGTCCCAAACAACAGGTTTGAACTCCATCATGTGTAATGTAACCTGCTTTGTGTCAACAAGGCCCAGTGAAATATCAATACTATTTTAAATCAAAACAAACACAACTTCTCCTGTTTGAGAGAATATTATTGTAGTGCCAGAAAAGCATTATGAAATCCATTAGAGGGCGAAGAAATCTTTATTATGCCGAATGAACGAAGTAATAGCTCCTTCTAAAGTTTTTCGAAAGAACTAATCCGCTCAGCCCCTAAGCCAGAAAACATAGGTAATGGCACAGTATAACAAAATGGAACTGATAGAGCTTCCAATGTTAAGACCTAGTGTTGTAGAGGAGGATCATCAAAAAAGAGTACTGGCATTGCAGTCTTGCGGTCTTGACTCGTCATTTCTTAACCATCCAAACGCTTGTTTTACTAGTTTTTCTGCTTCTCCCTTTTATTATCTGTCCTGACGAGCTACCTGCCTAAGATGCTAAATCCAGGGCGGTTGGAAAGTTTGAGTGAATTGCTTGTTTGTTTTGATTTCACTTCGATCTGAGCATATTTCCCCATGCATGTTTCCTTTGTTCTTTTATGGAAACAGAAGACCCATTGATACAATAACAATTGTTCTTCGTATTGAAGGGAAAAGAGTACCCAGAATGTAATGAAATGCTAATGAACACGTTATTGTACAAATGGAAAATGAGCATGAAACAATTTTAACTGAGTTTTGAAACTCAAAATCTTGTCGTTTCAGATACCACCCACCACGGAAAACATTTTTCAGTTCACCATCAACCAAAAGTTAACATTCCCCAAAAAGCCAAACACAGATTTCTCGAAATGAAAAAGCAGCCACTTGATGAGAAAACCGCTTATCGAAAGCAACTAAGATACCAGGAGGCCAATAGTGCTATGATAAAAACCAGGCTGGATGATAGCCTAGGAAGAATACCCTGGAGTAATAACCATGAAAACGTTGCATCCTATGTTGACGGAACAGGAGGTGTATCACAACAGAGGCTTTTAGCAATCATGAACCAGTTAACCAATGATATCAGAGTAAATGGACGGAGAATCACTCCTCTTCAAACGCAAATGGTACAGCAAACTAATGATGGCGACATCAATCCGACATCACCAGCGAGTAATATGCAGGACGAGATGCAACCCGATATGCAAACTAGCATGCAAGATGATATGCAGAGTAACACCAATGACATGGGAAATAATGAAGTTAAACCTATACAGATACCAATCAATCAGAAGGGAGGTGATGGTGCAACTGATGCCAATGGACCTGGTGATGGTGCTAATGGACCTGGGATGTTTGAGCGGTTGATGTTTGGCGGACTTTCCCAGATAGTAGGAGGAGGAAAAGGGAGTAACAGTTACTCTGAAACTGGTGGTGGAATGACCAACGTTCCTGGGTTATCATATGGTGGATCAAATAATAATGGTGTTATCAACCTTATGGAAAGCGAACATGGATTAAAGCCAATGCGGGGAATGAATGGCATGGGGAGCATAAATGGAATGAACGGGATGATGACTGGAATGCATGGGATGATGAACGGAATGGGTATGATGATGCCTGGAACGGGAAGAATGAGAGGCAATTCGTATTTCTCCAGAAGAGGAGAGACCGCGTCAGCGAGAAAGAAACCGCGATCAAAGCATCAGGAATTTCTTCGAAAGGCCGTGAAGGCAGCTTCGCTATCAAAAGCAGATGAAAGAAAAAACCCCCAAAGGATTCCCACAGTTACCATACACCCCAAGGCCAACATTCTGAAGAATAAGCCATACGTTATACCACTAATCCCTAATGATAAAACAACTGACAGGAAACCCACAAGACCTCTGCATGGTGCTTAAAAATTGTTTAGAAGAATTTCAATTACTGAAAGGAATGAGACAATTGAGATATATTTCATCGTATACATTGGCGGGTATTACCGGTGAATTTAAACAATTGAATGAAAAAAGCATCAATAAAATGTTTGGAACACTCCACACCATAACAGTTGTTAAAGTTCATCAAATTTTGTGACGCCTTAAACTTTAGCAAACATCGGGGAATGCGTTGATTCAGCCTACGCGCAATGCTCCCTTCTCTATAGTCCAGAAGAAAAACTATTTTGTTCGTGACCACTTGTACAGGCAATTTTTTAAGAGGGGAAAAGTCTTTTAAATTTTACAGATGGTATGACAGATTCACTTCTAAGTGGGAGGAGAGAAAGCTGTTGCATACCGAGGGGGAGAGGCTGAAGAATTTGAGAATGCTTTTAAAAGGAGGGCTCGTTTGACTTAATTCTCATTCGAAAACCATAAAATTTTATTTGAAAGATGACATGAATTTAACAATTCCGCAAAAAAAATTTTGGGTGGGTATCCCCTATGAGAGGAAAACTCTTGTATGTTTTTCATATTTGGACGGTTATCTATCTCACTTTATAGTGGTAATCTGTCTTTGAAGTGAAGTTGTAAGAGAACTGCGATGGAGGAAATTTTCGATTGAATAAGGAGATGATGCATCCCATCGAAAAGGTCCTAACAACGTTGGAAGCCGTCAATTTTTTGCAGTTCATAATTTTTTCAGCCGTCAAAGATCACTTAAAAAATAATTCCCAACACGTTTTCTAATCCACTAAAGTTTCTTTAAAATTATGAAATACTTAAGGGCAAAATTGACCCCTTCCTTTATATTATGATATACCTGTTATGTATTGTTGGTTATTTCCCACAGCACCATTCCACCCTTGTATGTTAACACTTACCCTTGTTAAAGTCTTTTTAAAGATGTCATATGGTATAATAGGTTTTCTTTGTTCTTTTTGGTGACAGAGATTTTGTAGCTTATTAAATATTTAGTTTGACATTGCGAACGAGGGAAGTTTTCCAAAATGGAGAATGAAGTCATTTCGCTAACATCTTGAATGGCAAGCGAGTCTTCTTGTTCAGTTTCGCTGACGTTTAAACGGTTGAAATGTCGAAAAGAAGATAATTTTATTTAAGCTTAAAACGGTTGTCCAGGCGTAACTGTGGGAAAAGGTAAGAAATCACCATTAACATTATTTAACACATAATCCTACCAGTGGTTCTTTTGTTAGATCTTCTTTACTGATTTAGAAAAAAACAATAATTAACATGGATTAAATCAATGCTAAGTCACTGAATAAAGTGTTAACATAGATAGCAATGTAGACTAAGTTTACGAGAAGTTCTTGATATGATACAGCGAAGCAGAGGGATCCGAAGTATCTCTGATTTGGTTGAGTAATTTTCGTCCACTGAGCAGCACTATGACCGATCCTCAACCACTTTTGCTCGTTTGCCCGATCGATCTTGAGAAATTACCTTTAAAGTGGTCCTTAAAGAAACACCTGCTGAGAATTTACTTGGCCCCATTGCTGAACAGACATAAACTATGCACAGTTAGATTAATTGGCCGACGATTATGTTAAATTACAATCACAAAACAGTTTTAGAACAATTTATATCAATAACATGTTCATCTTTTCGCGACATCCTCATTTCTCTTTTTTCCTAACAGCTCACGAATACTACGATGATACTTTAAATGAACGATGACAGGCTACAAATTTGGCTTTCTCCTAACTGCGTTATTATACTTTTTTGCTGGAGCCTCCATCACAACAGGTACCTTCTAAAAACCTAAAAACCCAGAACCTGTATATTAAAATTTTCGCACAACTGCAAAATTTTTGCTCTATTATCTAAATGAATCAAGTCATGTCTTGGTTTAAGGTAAAAATGATAATTCAACAACAGCAGTGGCTCGACAATTCATTCTTCCACCAAGGATCCATCAGATCAGTCCGTTTGCCGGCACCATATCAGCTACTGATCCCTCAGTTCTGGCCTTCCATGGGATTCCGGAGACAAGTTCTGAGATACCTTTACAGCAGATTGAGAATCAAATTGCACATTTGAACGAACTTACACAACAGCTTGGTGGTATGCCACAGTCTCCTTCCATTACACAAGTAGGCAAAGGCCTACCGATACCGCTGTCTAGGTATGCTGCACAGATAGAGAAAGGAGCGTCTGAAAATGGCGTTAGCCGTCCATTAGGAGCCAGTGAGCCAAGCTATTTTAGAAATATAGCGGGAAACCCATTGACTGGACCCAATGGATTAACAAAAGAAGTCCTTTCAGATCTGATGTTTGGAAATCTTAAAAGCCTTGCATCGGTGGGAGGATTAACAACTGCTAATAGTCCTGCGGAAGACAATGGATTGTCGCCTCAAATGACTGGAAACTCTGAATTGAGTGGATTTAACAGTCCCTTGTTTGAAGAAAAGTTGGCAAAATCACAATCTGGAAAATCAGGCCTTGGTCTACCCCTCCCGCCAAATGAAAGTATGGATTTTAATGACCTACCGAACAGTGATCTCGACAATATAAACAAGACCCCATATCTCCAATCGAGACATCACGCCAAAAGCAAAAGGAAAAAGAAAGATAATAAGTCTGACGTTGTCACAAAATTGCTACTCTCTTTATTGGTTGACAAATTAAAAGACATATACGAAATTGATAAAATGAACAGCTCACAGCGTAAGACGTTGAAACTGGATTCGTCGACGGTAGGAAAAATCGAGAACACTCTGAAGGAACACGGCCATCCGTCTGACCACAACAAACTTAGTTCTGGAAAAGATGTAAATAAGGAGGCCAAAACATCTGAAAACTTCGAAACTAATCTCTCGTTCCCACTAACCTTCTCTGATACTAAAGGGACTCAGTTATCACTTGTAGATTCCCCGAAGAATGACAAAGATGACACTTCTTTACTTGATGTCGACACGAAAAACATCGAGAATATTATCAAAGGTATTGAAAATGGGGGTGAAAAGTCTAATGAAACCGAAAGCATCAGAATTGATTCGGGTAACAGTCCTCAAGAAATCTCCCAAAAGACAACTAAAACTCTTTCACCAGACATAAACCACCTTCAAACGGGATCTACGTCCGAGTTTCATCGTGTTAAAATGGAACCTATAGGTGAACTTGGAAAAACTGCGAAGATACCGAGTATTTCTGATTATCACCCAACTTTAGAGGTTTCCGAGGCAAACCCTCCGTCTGAACAAATGTTTGAAGTACATACTGACAAAGCAACAATATCAACGTTACCTACGTTTTCCATCTCCAGTCTATTAAATCAGGAAATACCTGGAACTATCAAAGGAAGTAACCGAGTCTTAAATGTGGTAAAGGAAAACGAGTCCGGGAGTCTTACTGGTTCTAACTCAGCAACAGTGCCTGTCACTACTACAGAAACTGAAGAACATAAAGGTATAACTACAAGTGCCAGTGAAAATGACGCCGCTAATTACCTTGAGGCTTCTAGAGTTCTGGGTGCTGTTTTCAATAAAGTGAAGGATCCTCTGGCTAGGAAAAGCGTTGAAGTCGCTATCAAAGCAATGTTGAAATTAATGAAGTCAGAAAACAGCTATTCTAAAAAGGAATCAGTTCCATCGTCCAAAAGCTCGTCAATACTTCAGGAAAAAGTAAAAAAACTGATGAAAACTATCCATGAACTTTCTAAAATGGTTCATGTTGAAGATGATTCTCCGCATGGAAAGCACAAAAAGTACTCCCGTGTAAAGCATAAGCTTTTTCATAAGCGATTTTCACAGAAACGAACAATCCATCACAGGACACGGGTGGGAATGCACCATCTTAAGAGAAAACATCAATGGAATAATTAAGAGTTTTGTCACATTAATTATACCAACTCTAGGAAATAGAGTTAATAATCCGAATAACTGATACTATAATACAAGCAAATATGATATTTATAATAACAGTTTCGGTGACGTTTGAAATCTGATGTACTTAAGTCGAATGGAAGATAACTATATTGCGGGTCCCCAGACCAATAATTTTCTGGTTCTTTGCCACCTTAGTACTTCTTTTAGGATTCATTTGGACCTTAATAAAGATAACTTACCAAGCTAAACGAAACTCATGTTATAAGTAGCTCTGAAATTCGTTTACTCTTATTAAATTATAGAATTACGGGAAACCATTCTATCAAAGTACAGTTAGATGTGGAGGGTTGTGTTTCTTTGAATTTGGTTTGAGCACTAAATTGTAAAGAGGCATAGTTTTCTCATTTACGAGTTATCAGGCTTCTCACCTGGGAGCAGATCGGCAAAAACCTAGCTCTAACGGCTATCATAAATCATGATTGTTCCTTGATTCCAGCTGTCACTCACTGCACAGAAGCATTTAGGATTGTTGGTTAGGATTGTAGAGGTAAGAACGAGAAATGGAAAACCTCAAAAAACCTGGCCGGTTAGCTCTGGCATACCCAACGATCAGATGTTCGTTTTACGGCGGAGCACAATAGAAGAAGGCAGAGAGGGAGAAGAAAAAGAAAGACGTGTAGAACCGCGAGGGTTGACGGTTGAGCCCCACCCGCCAACTATTGCGCTGCTACAGTATTGTGTCTCTATGCATATGATATAGTCAAAGTTTCGGTCAACAGCCGAATTCTTTAGTTTTGGTTGCACTGTTACAATTTAAGCCATCATCTTTGACATAACCACACACCCTGCCCACAAACGAAAAGGAAAAATAAGGTTGTAAGATGTGACTTAAGTTAACAATTAGTAACGTTAGGATTAAATAATGTCGCGTTCTGGGGAAAAAAGGTTTCTTCCTTCAAATGCACCTCTTCCCTAGCGGTATAAGTGATTTAAGGAAACCGTCAGGGAAAGACAATGCATTGCTGCGAGGCAACGGCCTAACGACGATAATGAACAGAAACATTCCTTCAACGTAGCCTCTTGCTACAGAGACCTAAGCGAACTCTGGCAATACAGGTGGGGATAAAACTAGTCTAAACAACCCCTCTAGTTGACTAAAATTTTACTAAACAATTTTTGATTAAATTTCAGACAAATCAATATGTTACTGTATATCTACCATACGAATAAGGAAAAAGGAAGAAAGCTCATTCTCCTTTCGTGTTTTCGCTTCGCTTCATCTTTATTACAGAAACCGATGAAGCAGGTTGCTCATCGAAGCGTCTAGTATGCAATTTCAATGTTTTGCTTGAGTTGATACCAACTTGAGCCAAACTTATTACTAAGAAGCGCCAATGAGGGAAAATCTTTTTTCTTAACATATTCTCATAGATGTTGGTCTCTCGAGAAAGATGATAATTTTAACGCTGAATGCTCTGTTTTACCGTCTAGTAAGTTTCTTTTGAGTAAAACTCGAGCTCAAAGGAAGAGATTTCACCAGAATGGTCTGCTTTAATCGATGATACTCTGGATACAGAAAGAAAACAAATATCAGACAAATATTTAGCGACACTGAAAAGTGGAAATGACAGTTTCTAACCTCGTGAAGTAAAACCAGTGGTAGATAAGGAACTGAGCCTAATTCATGCATAAGTAATGCAGTATATCTTACATCATTTTGGTTGAGAGGGAAAAACCATCATTATTTCACGACAATAGACATTAAGATAGTTATAATCATCATGATTTGTCCTTTTGACGCTGTTTAGAATTTCTCGGAAGGATCTCTGATGTGAGGGAAGTGGATAACATGTAGTAGGGTGTTTCACTATTCCCTGGATCGAAATTAAGGTAATATCTCCCGGATGACATTTTCGGTAGATCGTAGAATATTTTTTAAGAAAGAGCCCGGCGTAATGCATTTTTCGTTAAAAAATTCACGACTTCTCCATTGAACTTATCCGTAACATTTAATGAAATAGTAGGTTTCCTTTGCTATTTAAACGAAACTTTATAATCTTAATCACCTTTTTGGACAAATATAACGGTAAACTTTTCCTGATTGACCGAACGTATCAACGAGATATATTGTAGAGCTCCTTTAACTACTTCTGTTAATAAACAAAACAACAATTGCTAATTTGCATTTCATTTTATTTTTGCAGTCAACTATTACGATGAGGGTGATTTTGACAGCGGTCGTTTTGATTGGGGTTTATTGTGAGCTTTCAAATGGTAATATTCTGCTGTTTGTCTGTGCTATCTTGCAAGTAATGATAATACTTAAACGTACATTAATGCAAGTTAATCACTGTTACTTTGCAGGACTTCATAAGGATAAGAAAGAAAAGGGAGACAAGCTCGTTAGTTTTTTTCGGGACAACAATGGGAGCGTACTTTTGCAGGAAAGTTCTGATGCAAACAGAGATGGGGGGAGACTCAACATGTCACATGTGATTAACTCCACAAAAGAGGGAAAATCTGAGGGCAGGAAATTGTCAACAACCAAGAGCCTCACGGGAGAGGAGGAAACTAAGCAAGGATACAATAATCATTTGCTAGTTATAAAAAAAGTTGTCGGAAAGAAGGAAAATAAAACTGGAAATGAGATTAATGACACCAGCTCTAAGCCTAAAGAACAAAAAACCCATCATTATGACAGTAGCCAAGATAAAAAGAAACAAAAAGCTAAATTTCGCCAGCTTCTATGTGCGCTTTTTAATGTTTCAAATGAAAGTGAGGCTTGTAAAAACAAGCACCATTCTAAGAAGGCAATGATATGGCCAACGAGAATGATACCGTGGTTAAAGAGAGTACTTCTGAGTAAGCTGAGTCGAGGATCATACAATCAAATGCCATTTCTAGTTGACACGAACAGTCCTAGCGGGTCATTTTTTGGAGGAGGTATTCAGAATGGCTTATCCGACAACTGGGATAATGATCCACTTCTGAATATACGTAGGAAGCAACATCATGGTTTGAAAATGGTTCCCTTGCTGAAGTCGTTAAAGGCAAAGCTGTATGGCCATGGAACGCCTGGTAATTTTGGTAGCCTCAACGAGGCATTGAATGGTGAAGGACTTAATGGATTTGGCCCAATGCCAACCCAAGGCAGCTCGAAGCTGATTCATCAAATACTTGGCCAGGCTATTGGAAGTTCCGACAGGAATTCTGTTTTAAACGAGATGATGCAAGAGTTTCTTCTTGCCAACAACCGGGAAGAGACGGAAGGCAATGAAGCATTTTCAGACTTGGCCGATAGAAATAGCTTCTCGCAACTTAACAACGGTCTTCAGAGCTCTTCACTTCTTCCAGAGCCCAGCTTACAGCTACAAGGCAACATGAGAACACCTTTGGCGTCGGAGCAACCTATTCATGCCCAAATGTTGGACAATGGTGCTCTTGCACCGATGTCCAATCAACCAATTGGTAATTCTCCTTTGAAAGGTGCATCTTTCCTAGGAGGTCGTTCTCCTATAGGAAGATCTCCTATGGTTGGAAACCACTTGACATTTCCCTCGATGATCAGGCCACTGGGCCCTCCAACATCAAGAAGTTCTGAATTTCAGAGTTCTGTGTTGGAAGCTCCTCAGAGAGAAGGTTCTCTCCTTCAAAGAGCCGGTGGATTCGACACTCCAATATCGTCTTCAGTGCTACAACGCACTTCAAACCCCACTCAGCGTATGTATATGGAAAATGAAAGGGAAGAGCAAGGTATTTCTAGTCAGGGAGATGATTTTGTAGAACGGAATGAAGCCAATGAAAGGCATTTACCATTGCGTCAATCAGTGGGTAATAATTTGGTAATGGAAGAAATAAGCGACAATCAGGCGAGAGGGGGAAATCTTCCAATGCAAACAAACCCAGATTTAGATCGTATGTTGAAGCTTCAATCTACTTTTAGGTCACCAGAAAGTTCTTCCATGTCAAGGGTTGCTCGACTTGAACTCGATTCAAATCTTGAACATGGGTTACAGCTACCGGTTGGCTCCATGGGTATGCCCTCTATCTTATCTAAGGACGAAGATTCCATAAACTTTAACGATTTAAATAATGATCGATCCCTTGCATTTAGAAGAGGAAAAGTTTTAAAAGGAGGGAAAAATTTGGTTCCCTCATCAAAGAAAGCGCAAATGTCACAAAACAATAAACCTAATATCAAGAAGAGCAGGGGATAAAAGCGGCATCCACTCCGCTAATTAATATCCTCTGGTGCATGACTGTTCAGCTGGTAAAAGCATTCGATCATGAACCTTCATTTGGAGCTTCCTTTTTTTCAAAATAAGAGAATCTAACAGTGAGCAGGAAACCAAGCTAGAGTCTCTGCTAAAAATAAGAGTTTAGTCGACGAGGGTCAGGTTATTTGAGAGCCTAGGAGTATTACGGGTGGTATAGGTCTGACTGTAAATTGATAGCACGGCACGTAAACAAGTACTGTCAAAATCTTTCAAAAAGCGGGCAGACATCATTCATGAACTGATCAGTAAGGAGGTGTATACATGTTATACAAACCTTGAAGAAATTGAACAATACGTAATGAAAATATCGGCAAACCACATTAGCCAAAAACAAATAGGAAAAATAATATTGTATCATATGGGCAACTGTCAGTTATCTTGCTATTTTCTCTCAGTTATGGATTGAAAAAATAAAGATAAAAAGTATATCTGTGGTTATTGTCTGTATTTGCGAATATTAATATATGATTGAATAAAACAAAAGAACATTTTCCTTGACCTTGCGCAAAATTGGAAAATGTGAGTTGTAAAGGATTGCCTCATGATCATCATCATTTTCATTTATGATGACCTTCCTTAAGAACATCAAGAATACTTTTCTATAGTGTACAAAAGAGTTATGACGTGCCCCTTTTCCACTTAATAGACAAAAAGATATCCCTTAATGATCATACTTATGTTAAAAAATTTCTTTTCATGAGGATTTCCTTTCGGAAACTTTCAAGAATAAGTTATTTGTAAGGGTTCAGCAAAATAACTTTGCAGCCTAACAAAGATCGTTGCTTTTCCTTGTTATTCATTTTCAACATTTAACTACAAAACTTGATCTAGTGAAATTTTTCAGGGATGACCTCTCAGTAAGGCGATGTTGTGTTATAGGGAATGTTTTCCTCTTATTTTCAAAGGGGTGGGCTCTGGACAGGGCAGTTCGGACTTGCCTTGAGGAGAGGGCATTACTGTTTCTTCGTGGGCCAGTTACAAACAAAAGCATCATGGCGCTCTGGAAGGGGTTCAAGACTGCAAGGTAGTTTAGGAAACTGGAACTTGCGCTTGTAGTCTTTCGTGATCAATGAGAAATAAAATTTTTCTCCATCCTTTTTTGAGGATAGCACATACCTTTAAGCTTCACACTTTAAAACACATTAAAAGGCAACAGCCACTGTCTCTGTTGGCATGGTTAATTCTTGGGTATCGTAAGGTTGACAAACAATGCTAGTTGCTACCTGTATTTTCTTCCTATCTCGGAGAAATACTATATTTGAAGGTCATTTTTATCATTTGGCAAATGGAGATATGATCACTATTGAGCCACTTTAAGGTCTGACTTTTGTTTAAGTTTATATCCTCTTTGTCCGGATGGCAAGAGCGATGACAATCTAAAACACGTAGTTAGTCATCGGCTGGTACCTGTCATATTCGCCAGGATAAAAAAGACTTAATTGTGTTAATTTTACTATTTTTAACATTGCAGTTTTCTTTTCATTCACACATCCCACTCCCTAAGATATTCGACCATTGTGTCTGGGCATCCAATTAAATGGCTTGCCTTTTTCCTTTATTTATCTTGGTCGATAATCGCTCTGAAGAGCTAATATCGTTGTTTATTATTCAACCAATAAATTATAACTGCAAATGCAGTCCTAAACTAAGGGAATATCCATATGTTTTTTTCTGGAATCGAAGGCGTCGGATTAAAGTCAGTGCCCTTTCTTGCCTGTTCAAAACACATGCAGTCTCCCGGGTCGAACCTCTTCAAACTGGATAGTTAATAGCAAAACACCAGCCAGTAAGATCATGTATTGCAGGGAAAAATCACTGATCCTCAAAAGAAATAAATATTTATCACTTCATTCCCTTTACATGTTTAGATCATGGAAATAGAATGCATTTCACATCGCAAAAACTAGGACTGAGAATCTCGAGAAAGATTCGTTCCTTTAGACAAACAATTGAGCCCATTCATGGCATCAAAATGAGGTAAGATAAGAAGAGAACGCCTTTTAAAAGTAATGACTAGAAATACTCTTCAGTCACTCCAAGTTTTTAGGACAGGATTCCGACATTTTCGGGTACTTAGAACATCGTTTACTGTAAGATGGGGTAACAATGAAAGCCTTATGGTTTTTTTCATGATTGCCCAAATGTGATAATAATTAAACAGCAATCGCCGTGAAGACACAACAAGATCACACAGTTTCCCGTAGTTTAGTTTTTCTCTGTGAGCCAATTATAGCAAGGTCTGACGGAACAATGTGACACATGTTTGACGCTGTTCTTAAAGCAGGTGGCAGACGAATTTTGAATTACTGTGATCCAAAGCCGAGTCCAACCATCTCCTATAGAATCCATATCTTTCATAGTTATTTGTAGTCTGGAGTCTGTTGCTTATCTGTCTGACTTTATTTTTTTCTCTCAAGAGTGAGACAAAGGCTTGTGGTGAGCCTGTTTGTTTTTGTTTTCCTGAAGGGATTCCTGTTGGCCTCAGCAGGTAAATTTATGTATTGTCTATCATTAGTCTCATTTTTTGAATGAACTGTCGGTAAAATGATTAAACGTATATCAGAATTGTAACACCTCTATGAGTTTAAAGGACTTCATTCAATGTCAAGCAGTCCTCGTCAAAATAGTCTGTTGCAATCCTTTTAAGTCAAGTTTACTCCAAAAGAAATTCACATCAACACGCATAGTCGATCATGCAACAACTGACCTCGAATTATGGGACTTCAATTTTTTGCATTCCGCACATTGGTTTATCATAAAAGTTTGGTAACTCAGGGACCACTAAAAATTTAAAGTTGTCTTTTTTTAAAAAACCTTCAGATGACAAGCAACCGATACCTTCCTTTTCGTCTGCTAACAATGAATTGCAAAGAAGAGATGTCTCTACTGCCTTAAAAAAAAGTGAGAAACCAAAACAAGGAAGGAAGATCCATCCCTATGTAGGAGGGCATACCCACGATAAAAGAGGATTAACAAAAAGATGGCTCCCTTTTGAGCAGAAAGCGAGAAAGCTCTCGGTCGTTGCCACGAGTAGTTTGGTGGAGGAGAACACGACAAACAAAAAGGAAAACAATACACGAAACAATGAGCATTCTAGAAACGCATCAAGTACTACCACATCTTCTCAAACAACACACCAGACTGCTGATTATGGAATTTTGGGAATTTCTGAAGACGAGGATAGTGCGAAGTGGGCACTAGACGAAATGAGAAAAGTAGCTGAAAACAAAACGAATAGCCATGATAAGGAAATCAAACAAAATGTTTCAACTGTGGCAAGCACATTAAGAATAGTCTCATCTAAAAATCAGTCACAGTATGTCAACCGTCCCGTTAAGATTATACTTACCAATTCAGGAGGAAATATGTCAAATGCTTTGACCCAGACGAAGAACTTGAATAAGAGTAACAGGAATCAAGATAATGCAAATCTGTTCAAAAATTTAAAACCAGATAAAGCGGATGCGGAGCCAATTTCCATGAAGGTGAATACGTCTTCATCAAAGTTGGAAAAGACGGGTAAAGACACAGTTGGGGTTTATAAAATAAAATCACCGCTTATAGTAATTCCTGAAAGCATACTGCAACAAGCGGATCCAGACTTCAAACAAAATAAAACGGCAAGTAGTTCCTCACCACCGTCATCCACAGCTCAAAAAATTAAAACAAGTACACATAATGACACAACTTTCATCAAAACAGTGCTGCGAAAAGACTCTGGGGCGAATCAGACTAAAGCATTAGACAATACAACGACAAATTTAACTGGACCTAAAAAAGTTAAAGGAAAGACACAAAACGTCTCGGTTTCAGAAACAGTACTACATCTCTCTGAACTCGGATCTAAGGAAAATAACACCACAGGTAATGCGACACCCATGGAGGAGCAAAATAGTCGACCACCAAGTCTTAGCGGCATGGAGCCAGTCGGTTCATCGCAAAAATCAAATCAGTCACAAAACAATGAAGAGCTTGCGTTATATCCAAAAGCACCTTCACTTGAAGTGAATATCTCAAGCTTAAGAAAAGGACAGTCCTTCGACTTTCAGATTCCCAGCACGATACCATTAAAGAGCTCTGATCAGAGTAATCATATTCACATTGAGCCAGATGATACACTGAATTCGTCTGAATATTTACTAAAAGACATAGAAAGTAACTCAAGCAACAGCAACTTTTTGAATGACACTCTTAATAAGGTCTTGCTGGAAGAGCTAGTACGAACAGAGAAATCTAACAAGCTTCAGCAAAAGTTCAATTCAGATATCCTAGCTTCCAAGGCGAAACTATTATTCGACAAAGTTAACTTGGGAAGCGAGGTCAATGATCAAACATTTCGAGAGGAATCATCAGCTGATCGAACTTTCTCGGAAAATATCTTGGAACCTTACTCAAACGAAGCTTTATTAACCCGAAGGCTCAATAACTTACAGGGGAGACAAAGACAGACGGAAGTTCAACAAGACGAAAGTTTAGCGAAAGCACTGAATTCTTCTTCAGTCTCTTCGATCATTTTTAGTGCAAACCGGGCTCTTTTTGATACTGATCAAGAAGTTTTCTCGAAGAAGAGCTCCCAGGGTAGACTAAAAGGAGCAAAAAGAGATAAGGACCACAGACACAAGCGGAGTTATTTTTGGCACCGTCTAACCAAGCATCAAGGTACCAACAGATTGGGTTCAAACGCAGATTATCTTAGAGGAAACCCCGCGTCAAGAAGAAATAAAAAGCAACGTAAGGCAACTGCACGGCAGGTTATCAATCTTGGGAACCATTTTCTATGGTTTGGTGGTCAGAGTTCGGCTGATGCAAACGGTTTTCCTCGCCACAACACAGCAACAGAAAACAATGCATTTAGTGTCAATAATTATATTTCAA
Organism: Pocillopora damicornis; assembly: GCF_964200805.1. NCBI lineage: Eukaryota > Metazoa > Cnidaria > Anthozoa > Scleractinia > Pocilloporidae > Pocillopora > Pocillopora damicornis. The sequence goes on from NC_142678.1 coordinate 10,742,618, forward strand.
ACTTTCTTAGTTCAGCCAAAGACAAGAAGGCACCTAGCGCAACCAAAGGCTATAGGGCCTTACAGAGTGCTCTGACATCTATGGAGTCCAACCAAGATAGTCAAGCGGACACTTACAATTTGGACTCAATGTACACAGAACCTGTTGAAAAACAATGGGAAGCCTCAGATAGTCAAAAAGCCACAGCGAATGAGTTTATTCAGGATGGTACTGGAAAAGCAGTATACCAAAGTATGGTCGATAAATCGAATGAAACAAAAACTCAAGTAAGCTCAAACTCAGTATCGGATATGCAAAGCAACAACGAGTTCATTGATCACGGGGCCCCGATAAAAGAGAATAGAACTAATCGTGAACACACAGAACCCGAATTCGCACAACAGATCAATGAAAACAGCACTTCTGCAATTAATAACACGTCCAGGCTGATCAATTCCGATCAAAAGAGTGTAAATGAAGGAAATATAACCATCCTCCAAAATCTAACAGATTCCACGGGTCATTTGGGCGAAACAAATTCCGCTGCGCCTGGTGGAGGTATCCAACTTTCAGAGCAAAGTATGACTACTGTCCAGTCTAAGATGAGGGATTCCCCTAAACTACCAAATGTGACGGCTGATTCAGAAAAAGCAATCAAACAACAGCCGTCTGCTATAATAAAGAAGATAAGTACGAACTCTCAGGAACCGGAGACATATCATGTTATAGTAAATGATGCAGGTAAAAAGATCACAAACGCAAATGGTCATGTCACAGTCATCATTTCAGGCCCAACTGCAACTCAGGCCTCCATGCCTGATAAAAACACTTTGCTAATACCACAAACTAGCCCATCTCAGTTTTTACGAGAAAATGACTTTTTACCTACCAATGATCGGGAACGTCTTAACATCAGTCATTCAGCCATTCACGCCGTGAATAAAACCTCCGTTGATGAAAACAAAGGGAACGGAACACGTGCTAACAAACAGATAGCGCCCTTGTCACTTCTTCAAGAAGACATTGCACCTGCCTTAAAAATATCTGAAGAGATAGAAGAACATCTAAAACACTCCTCAGCTGATAGTGCATTAAGTACATCTCAGAAAGAAGAGAATGAGCTTCCGAAACAAACCACTGATGCCCATGTCCTAATGGATGAAAAAGATAATTTTACTTCCAATAACCGAGAGGAATCCACGCATAATGGTCATCATTTTTTTAAGGTTGGACAGGACCTAACTAGTGATATTGGTGACCTTCAAATGGAAGAGGTTTCCCGTCCAGACCTACAAGAAGCACAACAAAAGGTGCAAGAGAAGCTTGCTGAAGATTCTGCCGGAGGATTCCTATTAGGAGGGGATCAGTTTGCGGCAGAGCAAGCCCAAGACGTACCTACCTTGAATATCGTATTAAATCCAATGCAACGAATTGACGGATCTCTTTCAGTCGGTGGAAAGGTAATACCAATTGGCTCAGCCAAAGAGGGATACTCAAAGGAAATTTTAGGTGCAAATGAGCAAGGAAAACAAAAGCTAGATTGTCATGCTGATACAAAAAATGAGAAGGCTGGAAGAACAATGTTGACATGTCAAAAAAAGCATGATCTTGCTAATTTTCTTCCAGCCTTTCAAGGTATTGATTATTCTGGAAACTTAAAAGCGGCGGGTAGCCCCGGTTTGCAGCTGGATCAGGTGATGAATGTCTTAAACGATCAAGTAAAAACAACTATTAACAAGGAAATGAAAACAGAAAGCAAAGATATCGAGGATGTGCTAAAAGATATGACAATGCCGAGCAGTACTCTGATGGATACTGAAGAAGCTTATTCTCAAGAGGAACCTCCTGAACATTCCTCCTTGATGGACACAGACGAGACGTTTACCTCTCACCCAGGTTTTGTGAGACAAACTTCATGGAAAAATAATCGTCATTACCACCAAAAAATTCAACCATTCGGTTTCTTTCATGGATTTGGTTTATCTCATCATCTCGGATTTCGCCATCATCTTGGAATTCCCAACAGGCGCCACTTCTGGGGATACAACCGCCATCCACACCCTTTTGTGGTAATGGCCCATAAAGACAGCGATGAAGGCTTCTGGGATTACCAGCACAATATCTTCATTCCACGTGGCTTTAGCCATTTTAGCCATGATGACGACGATGACGATGACGACGATGAAGGAGTAGAAGTAAAGAAAGCAAAACATTGGGTTCCATGGTCTCGACATGGTCACAGGAGAGGAACCTGGTTAATGGCTCATCCACCTTTTCATCCTCGTCACCACACTTTCCCACCATTCAGTATGCCTGTCAGGGAGCAAAATTTGGCTCATTTTCGCTTGCCAACTATTTTCAGTCGATCAGGTCCTTGGCGGCCTTTGCATTCACGTATGACAGTCCCTCAATCCCAAAAAGAAGAGAAGGGCTCGAAAAGAACAGCTGTGGTGCACAAGACAATAAGAGGCGATAGAGACTTGTGCAGACCAATCATCGGGGGGCCTTCGCCACCACTGAAAGGCGAATGGGAGTACTTAGGAAAGGTTCTTTCTAGTTGTCCTTGTAGGTTGATGGACACAGAGTGGTGAAAATATATGCTTAATGCATTGTTGTTTTATTGTGTACGGCACAGCATAGAACAATAAGTCCACTGGAGTTTCTTTCAAGTTTACTAATGATATCAGATGATTTATTTGTTAAGCCATTTTTCTTAGGCATCTTTTGAGGGAATTAACTTCAGGGTTACCTTACTATTTGTTGTCACGCTGGTTATATATTTGAGCGAGACCTTTTTGACATGCAAGACTCACATAAATTTATCTTGCACGCACCGATGTGAATCATATTGACTTATGAAACCACGTAGTCAGTTTTAATATCAAAGATGAGTGATTTCCCCCCTTAAAAAAAGAAAACATATCTTATTATCTCATCAACTATTTACAGATTTTTAGCATAGATGCAATAACTAAATTGACGAGGCTGTTACCAACAGCAAACAAATATTTACGAAATCCATGCTATGATGTTCAATACCCTTACCGCTAGAACTATTAAAGAACTCTAGGTTACTTGAGTGCGTAGTCAAAACTATAACGAAAGTTTCGAACGTGATTGGTTGTCACCAGCCCGATTCGCGCACTAGTAGGACAGTGTGCGCGTCATGCTTGTAATTGAACAGTGTAGTTGGACAGTGAACGCGTATGTATGTATTGTACAATATCCATTGTGTGTGCTGAAATTAATTGTTGACAGGACTTTCTGTCGTATAATTCTGTCTATAATTATACTCGTAATTAACAAATTACGCTCCCACTTCGCGGCGGTCAAATTTTTTTTTATGACTCGTATGGTTACAGACCGAACTGAACACTACTCAGTCCTGTTAGATCAATACTTATACAATGTGTCAATTATATCGCACACTGCTTTCCTTCCTTCTTTCCCCTCTTTTCTTATTTTGATTGGCGGAGGGCGTACAAAGGAAATTTGCCATTACAGGACTTGGTAACACACGAAAAAAAAAATCTCCTTAGAAACGACTCTAAGAAAAGTTACGAGTGCACGTCATGATCAGCAGTACGTCATAATCCAAAGTCGCACGAAGAATTTTCTGAATCATCGGCACCAGGCAGTGTATTGAATTTTATAATGCTTATCGCATCCACCATGTCTATCATGTCATCTACCATACATATCTACCATATCGTTACACTGTTTGCATGTCATTTATGGAAGACATTCGCACTTATTTTTAAATCTTGAGTTCAATCTAATGAATTGTGAGCCTCATTAGTCCAGAACCATTTATAAACGCAGTTTCCCAATAAAGTATATCCTTGACCAAGTCAAGGAAGTGCATAATGCATCACTTACACTTAAAATACCAGGATAAATACCTATTGTGCTTATTTCCATGGTCGCAAAAATGTTTACCAAACGTATGGGGGATGCTTGTTTCATGAATCAACTTTAATAAGCTAGCTACTTGTGCGAAGGTTCTATTCAGATCAGAATTAGACTACCAAAGCTTGAATATGAGGCAACCAATATGTCCGCGTGTAACGGAAATGATCTTTGTAATTCCAATGGTGTGCTTAGAAGCAGCGTTCGACTAAAGTCCGAGTACCATCGGGGAATTGTCGATAATGACAATTCTGCGCCTTAAGGGGCTTTGTGAGGAAACCGGTGGATTCTGGCACAAACTACAGGGGATCGATAAGTGCCCTCTAGGTGGCTCGCCGTCCACTTTCTCCGGTCCTTAAGAGATTTAGGGAGTTATTTCCTTAATTTTTCAGGGTTACACCGTTTGGTTGTTTTGGAATCGAAAGCTTGCCCGTAAGTGATAAAATCCAAAACGAATAGTGATCCTAACACTCTACGAAGGGCACTCAAGTGAGCAAGATATTATTCTAGCCCTTTCTGGATTCTCGTTACGTTAGCAGTTATTTACTTGGGTTAACGTTACTTCCGAAATATTCCAAAACTTAATTGCCGGAATTTCATCTCCTGATGTGAACAACAGTTAATCTTGCCAAGAAGGTACAAGGCTATCAAATCAATCTACAAGGTCGTTCTTCGTTTTTGAATTTGTACGTCGAAGAGTACACTGTGTGAAGTTGTTTCAGTCAGCTGCAAAGGTAAGAGCTTTGTAAAACTAATTGCAGGGCACAAAAAACAAACAAACATACACACGTACGCGGTTAAGTGGTTACTGAACAATTTAACTCATGAGCGAAACCATTTTAGTAATCATAATCTTTTATTACGAAACTTTCATCACATTATTTCTGCATATTTCTATTTATAGATGAAAAGTAATAAATTAGACTATATGCAGTAAAATGAAAGATATCTAGAAATAAAAATATATACAAAAACTATATCAAGAGTAGATAAAAATCTGCAATTGAAACACAAGAAAAATTAAGTAGAAAAGCTACTAAAAATGCTACGCTAAAAATTCACAATGTCAGGTGTATTTCTAATGGCTTCATCTGGGCTGTTCCAATTCTTCAGAGAGTGATAACACGCTCTCTGTTTATCCTAGTTTTTGGTTGCAAGGAGTAGTCTAAGCATGTCTCTGTTTCTTGTGTTATAATTATGAACGTCTCTGTTTGCTAGTAGCTCCACTGAGTGATCCATAAGGCCATTAATACGTGTTTAAACATATAAACAGCAATGATAAAATCTACGTTGTTCTAGGTTGAGCCACTTTAAAGTTACGAAGGCATCAGTAGCTGACGATTAAAGTGGCATGTTTAGGAAAATTTTCACGGCCTTGTTCTGCAGAATCTGCAGGTCATTCATAAGAGACACATTGCTTTTGCCATCCCAAACTTAATTAGCGTAATCAAAAACTGGTAAAATGAGACTGTTATAGAATAGGGTGCGAGCGTTTAAGGTTAAGAGATGTTTGATCCTGTGTAAAAGACCGAGCCGTTGATTAACTTTAGTAATCACATGATCTGACTATGTGAGGACTGAGGCCAACAAAACCCCTCAATATTTAAACCTAATTACGCGATCTAACCCACATTCAAAAATAGACAGAGACAATGAGGAAATATTAAACAATTTTCTATTTCTTCCGATCCACATGGATTTGGTTTTAGAAAGGTTAAAAGTGAGTCTATTCGCTTTTATCCACAATGCTACGTTGTAGAGATTTGCGTTCGACTATCTCTCCAGCTCGCGGGGTTCTTTTGCGAAGCAGTAAAGAACCGTATCGTCAGCGTACAATGATATCTCAGAGTGTTGAATAGTAGCAGGTAGCTCGTTGACATACACAAGGAAAAATAAGGGTCCCAAGATGCTTTCTTATGGAACCCCGAAAGTAACGGGAAGGGCTTCGGGTAATTCACTATTACAAGAGGTTTGCTGATTCCGTTTACTCAGATACGAAGAAAACCACTCCAACGACCGGGGGAGACTCCAACTGATGACAATTTGGACATCAAGATCCGATGATCAACTGTATCGAACGCCTTTGTAAGCAGAAATACAGCACCATGAATCTTCCCTTTTTCTATGCTTAATAAGACTTCATCGGCAAAGCCAGACAATGCAGTAGCGGTTGAACGTTTATAAAAAAACCAAACTGCTTGTTTGAAAGTAAATTATTTGAATTAAGGTATTCGTACAGCTGGGTGTGGATTATCCTTTCTTAGATCTTGCTGAGAGTGGTTAGAATTGAAACCGGGCAATAATTTGTTTTATTTGTTCGGTCTTCTGATTTGAATAAAGATGTCACCTTAGAGCACTTCCATATCCCCGGAAACTTCCTTGTGCGTATGGACAGATTTATTAACTTCGTGATGGAATAAGTAATTGACTGGGCGCTTCGTATACACTTCAAAAGCCTTGCGCTTATATTTTCCAATCCAATTGCTTTATTTGCCTGGAGACCGAGTAACTGCTTATGAACAACCGCTTCGTTTTAAAGTTTTTCTCTGTTCCGTTTTAAAGTTTTCCTCCGCGATATTTGTTGGTTCTGTTTAGAACCATACGATCGCACAGTGTTGGTACCCACCGTCCTTTCTCTACTAATCTACGAAATACTTATTAGGTGCTAAATACTGTTAATTTACAAAACTGCAGGTAAAGCTACATGGAACATTTGCAAAGAGGCCTCATGACCATGGCAGCCTACAGCGGTTGGTAATTCGGGCATGGTGACCTTTCGTTCAACCGAGGCCCACATTACATCATCTCATTGTGTCTCACTGAGATCGAACATGGCCAACATAACGGGCGAAAAAAGGATTTACTGATGAGCCGGCGAATGTCGTCACCTCGGGTAAGGACAGTGCAAGCTAATGACCTAAATTTCTCTTTCACCTACTGGTTGGTGATAACGGTAAATTACAGGCAGAGCACGACACACCGAACGGCTTACTGTTTTATTTGTTTTAAACAAATGAAGCAAGAGAATGCTTTGCTAGTTAATTATATAATTTTAGGATGATGTGACTTTTAGCAAGAAGATATCAATAGCTCTGATTTTTCTTTAGCAATAAATTCCACTGTTTTGTTTCGCAACATCCAAAGACACATGAGAAATATTTTTAAAAAATACCCTAGAGAGAGATAATAATATCGTAGTCGACGTCCGCAGAGACAAATAACTATATCTTAATTTAAAAAAAAGGCGAGATAAAGCCATATTTCCTTGACGCACCTAGCCCAGGACCCTTAATAGGAAGAAATTCTGTTTTATCGCAATGAAAATGAATTCGGACAATCCAATAGAGGAGAATGGAACAGGTTAAAGTTTACAGTGGAGCGATTCTTGTGTCAAACACCTGCCAATTCCACACATGGATAGCTTCGAATGTCGAGGTTATTTTCAGGTCAAAGTCATTTTTACCGTTTCTCTTGACATTGATTAACGCCAAAACTTCTTCCTTGAGTAATTGTCTTGAAATACGTTTTCTGTTTTGTCTTGTGCAGTCTTAACCTTTGATGGACAATACACACAAATGTAACCAAAGGCTATAAGAGTAAACACCGACATGGAAACATTGTCACTCATTCTTGTGATTTTTCTACCACAAATGTGTGCTTCCCATTCAGGTAAGAGTCGAAGTGTTTATTTTTTGACCAAAGTGTAGGATTTCATATCAAAGCCTTAATTCAATAACTATAAATTGCGAAACGAAACAGGCTGTTTATCCTTAATTTGTATAATTAGTCGCTGGTAAAAATAAATGCTTGTTTTTCGGAACTCGAACTGGTTCACTGAATCATATCTTAGTCTGCTGTTTTATGTGTTCTCGTAATTGTCCTATTTAAATGCAAACAATAAAAAAACTTCTCCAAAACTACGGCTATACAATCATGTATGCAGAGAAAAAAATTAAGTTAAAGGAAGTCCAAGCAAAATTCGTCTATCGCCCATGAATACGTTTTTTTCCCAATTAGTTTTGGTTGAGAACAATGATATCAGTGCTTCGGATTATAGCAGTGAAAGCATAGTTGATTAAACTTTGTTATTTTTTACAAGGCCATGCTAAGACCAAACAAAGCGATAGAAAAAGAAACTTCCTGGCAGACGCTATGCGTGAGATGGAATCTGGCGGAAAAACTTCGAATCATGCATCTTCTGTAAGAAGGGTTCCAAACGTCATCAGGGTGGTAATGAGGCCAGAAGTTCCACCAAGTCGCCGCCGCCATCACCGACATCGACACGGACGATTTGATGGCCTGAAGTCCGTTTTGAGATTAGCTGAGGGGATAAACAAACTGTCCAATCAGCAAAATGAAAACCACAAAAATAAATCAACTGAGATACTTAATGCTGAGAATACAATACAGGACAGAGTGCGATTGCTTGAAAGAGTCAATGAACAGCTGGATAAAACTTCAAAATTGCACGATCATAAACAAAAGCTTAAAAAAGTCGACACACGAGGTAACATTACTCTAAAAGGTGACGAAGAAGTCATGGTGACGGATTCTTTTCCATTATTTCCGGAATTGAGGAGCATTGTTGAGCATGGAAAGCCATTCAACCCGGATGTGACCAGAGCCGCTTTCGCAAGAGCGAAGCAAATTGTTTGGGACAGCGTTGGGCAAGACCCACTCACCTCTGCAGATGTAGGGCACCTTAATAACACCAAATTGACTAATGCTGTGGCTTTGCTGGAAATGGCTGTCAGAGAAGCTGAGAAAATGGAACGAAATAAAACAAAACCTGTTGATCAAGAAGCAAATCACCAGGTCATCAGCCCTAAACTCCCCGAAACCAAACCCAAAGTTAACCAGTCAAAACATGATGACGCGCAATTAAAGATACTCAGACAACTCCTTCTTGAGGAACTTAAGCAGACGAATTTAACAAACGATGGAGCTGGCCACGTCCTCATCAGTGATATTCCATTTCAGAAAATGAGAAATCAACAACAAAGCAGATTGACTCAAAAACCTTCGTCATCGCCAGGAGACTCTTACTCGAATTCCAAAGTCAACCCGAGCAATAAAAATCAACTTAGCGGAACTCCAGCTCTTTTGGAAAACTACACTTCATTTATTACTAACATACTCAAAGCTGCCCATCTGAACGCTTTAAAGAACATTAAGGGAGATTCGAGCAGCACACCTGTCAAATCAAACTCAAATGTAAGGTTGGCCAGTGAATCCCAAACTCAACAACCAGTTACTAACCAACAAAGCACATTAATATCAACTACAGGACAGAAGTTAAACACACCGAAAGAGCAACAGCAAGAACATCAGCTCTCCTTCGCTAACGCAGCACAGGAGCAAAAACAACAACAAAAACAGCAACAAAACATTCAACCTGTTAATTTGCCAAAAGAACGCCTTGATGCAAGGAAAGCCTTTGGTACGGCTCAAAAGTTGGTGAAAGCCATGTTAGCGAGACAAGAGCTTTATAGAGCAGAAAATGACTTCTTTAACAAGATTCATGAGATGTTGAATAAAAGTTCAAAATACCCATTGAACACAGGCCTAGAAAACGATGCAAAAGAGTCGAGGATCTCTGGCCAGCCCACGGTTGCTAGTCCTTTACAATCCCCTATAAGCCAGTCTCCAATAAATACTGCAAGTAGCCCATCTCTTGGCGGCGAGGATAAGAAGAAACAGCCATCAGAGTCTCAGGAAAAGTTTGATGAAGCAGCGCATCTTGAAGAGAAGGTAGCGGCTCAACAGGATCTGATGTACGATGCATTGATGAAAGGTCATACGATTGGAACTGTTAAAGGCGGGGGCGATGGACCATTTGATGAAGAAGGCACCATTCGTGAAAATACAGGACAAGATGGATTAGATGACTCCTACAACACGGAAGATTATGGTGATTTTAAGGACAGCGACGAAGAAGCCGAAAAAAAGTTCTATCATGACCACAATCAAGATAGTTTTGAGGCAAAAGGCATGGAGGACACCATGTTAGGCGTTCGCGATAAAATAATCCAACTGATTCCAGAACATTCGTCAGTTACAGACTCGAGCGGTATTGACACAACATCGTCTCAGACAGGAAACATGCACAGCGAAAAGAACTTCAATTATACATTCGGTGAAAGTGGAGTCAGCTCGGGTGATCATAATACCAGGGAAAACAACAAGACAAGGCGCAATAAACATATTCACAGGAAACGAAAACTCCTAGGAAAATTATGAAAACCCTATCGATATGCACTCTTTGTGGACTAGAGGAATGTTTCCAGGCAACAGAGGGCGCTTTTTGCGCGCCTTTTTCTACAAAAAGAATAATGTAAAGGATTCATATATTATATTCATATATATACGACCCTATATTGCTTTTTAAGGCAGGGAAGAATGAAACTAACACGCACTAAAGTTTAAAGAATGCGTTACTGGATCAGAAAATTTCCAGTCAACTGGTGATTAGAACATGTCCTTGCATAGGTTTGACTTTACAAGAAATTTAATCACGTTATCTATAAGCCAAAGAGAAGGAAGTAATTCTTGAATTGATCAGAAGTCTGGTCCAAGGGCACGAGATCAGTCAAAACATGATTTTTAATAAGAAAACAGAACAATTAAAAGTACTGCTTTTCACTCTAAAATAGGCCAGATCATGTCATGACTTAATGCCATATTAGATCTGATTAAAATCACAATGCAGATGTCCAAACAGCATGAATAATGCATTATGTATTTCTCGCAATTCAAAACAACAACAATAACCACCACAACAAAAATCTATTTACCTTCGCAATTAAAATACATATCTGACCGCCCTTCCCGAGAAATAGCGAAGTCAATCGAGGCAGGAGGGAAATAAACATTAAAATAAGTACTTCAACAACAAGTTTGACTGAGCAAAGGAAATAACTAAGAGAGCATGCATATACACCAACAACGAAAACAATAGGACAAATTTTAGAGAGGCCAAAATTACTGCCAAACCAAGCATCTAATAGACCTTTTTGTCTGAGTGAATCTCACCATTAGAGCACTTTGAAAAAGTCTTATGGTTTAGTGTTAGGTTTATGACCCTAAATAAAAAAAAATATTTTACTCATAATTAAATTGAATAAAACATTTCAACTAGAAACAACTTTAAACATGTTTTGGCCGTTGAAAATCGCAGCTTTAGATGCTCATCAACAATCGGATTGTATGAAATGAAACACGAAATTAATGCGCACATATTTGCCATAACTCGGGGGAATGTATATCAGACAGAAAAATGATTTTTCCATGACAAAATAGTTCTAGACTTCCACCGAAGATCTCACACGTGTTACCTGCTTTCTAAACACCTCTTTTCACCCCGACATGAAAATGTTCCTTGAACGTTCGTGTCAAGACACGCAAATTGGGGTGAAGGCCGAAGAAGTACTAGATTACAAAATTATTCCCTCGTCATGACCTTAGGGCGTACATTTTTAAAAGTAGTTGTACGTGTTTTGTTTTAGCTTGTTTGATTGTTTCTTTTTTCTTTTCGCCAAGCTTCTTTGTCGTCCTTACTCTAAACGGGAGTAAACACACCAGAAAGGAATAATATCGCAGGACGAGAACTGTTATAGAACACCTGAAATGAATTTAATGCAAATTTTTCTTTTGAAGGGTCTAAAATTTGAATGGTAGAGTGGAAAATTTCGTGAACACAACGAGACATCGTGCTTCAAACCTTAAATTCGATTGCCGAAATGAGACGGCACGAGTATTTCGGCTACATAACCAGATGGGGTAGCCAGTTTTTTACGTAATCAGTACCTCTGACAAACCTATATCATACGAGTGAGATATTATGCTTCGATATTAAGCAGTTTGGGCAAACTCTTTGCTTTCCAAGTGAATACCAACCCTTTAACTGACTCAACACCCTAATTCAAAATCTAAATTCAGAATCTAATTCTTTAAGGCAGGTGTAAATTTATTATGAACATAATTTTTCATTTGGGAGGTTACTGGCCCTAGCCAGTTTGTTCAAGATATCACATTTTGAATATTCAAGGGAGATTATCGAGTATGCATTTTTTTTAAGTTACCATGAATAAATGAGAAGCTTTATTAACTGATCCTGAGCGAACTAGAAGGTGCATCTTTTAGATAAAATTATTCCTTAACCACCAAGTTTAAACGTCAGTGACATATTTCCTCCGAAACTTCAGAGCTTATGCATATCCTCTTTTTCTGTACGAAAACAGTTGCAGCAAACTTAAAGAGGATTTTGTGCTGGACCAGGCTTTTGCTTGCCTAACTTCCAAAACGAATGCTACATATGAGGAATCTTGTAGCCAGACAACGGTTAGAGCTGTCCATCATTCTGTCCATCATCAAACGGATAAACCAATGTAAGCCAAAGGAAAAGACAATACGTCGTAAGAAATGCCTTCACCATCAGAACGGATTAAAGTAGATTAGATAAATATAATACACCGTCAAAACCACAGCAACCTTTGACCAGAAGGAGCATCGCCCTGATGTGTCCATTCTTCCCATGGTACTAGACTGCTTAAAAAACATTGGATTGGATGAACACCTTTACACGGAATTATTGTGAAAGCTGCTCATAGATCCAGGACCGTGCTACAGGAATCTAAGAGCAGGCGAACCTGTTAAAGCTAGTTTGGTTCTTTTAGGTGTGAAATTTTCTTGATAAGCACCCTTGAAGTTTTGACTAACAGGTGTGATACGCCTGACCTTATTGAGTTGCCCATGACAGAATTCGTTCACCCCATAATGCAACGCTGATGAAAAGTTTACTGTATTTTCAAACCATAGCGATCTTTAACCGCTTAATTCCATGTAGATATATGTCCTTTTTTTTATCATCATGTGGATCGATTTAGTTTCAGTCCGACCCTTTTGACCAAAAAATTACACTTCATTCGTTAAATTTGGGGTAATCTCCTATTCCCTGGCAACACATGGGATTATTTTGGATTGCTTATGTAAATATTTAATTGGTAAATAACTATAATTTTATGATCTGGGTTACCAAAATATTTTATTCTTACATCAGCAACTGAGCTGTGATTTCTTGTGGCTTGCGGCAATTGTTTTGTACCAATATCATCAACAGTGCTTCAGCTCATGGTAAGTTGTGTATAACTTTGTATTGTCTACCTACTCCCTCATGGTTTTGGATGATTTGCCATTAGTAAATTGTTTTCCATACGATAATATTTTGAGCCTCTCTGATAATAATATTTTCAATACCTGCTACGAGAACTTTACGTAGTTTCCTTTATGAATCTTAGGAGACTTATTTTCTTGTAGTGCAAAGAAAGCACTGACGATGAATCATGTTAATGTATATGAAACCTATTTACTTCAGGTAATGATATATCCTAAACAGACGGGAATATTGGGTATCCCGGCAGCAAAGTCTGAGAGACCTGCCATAATATAAACATCGCGAGGAAAACGATCCTGTTACGGCGAGTTTGGATCGTGTCTTTTTGAAAATAAATTATCCATTTGAAATGTCATAAGGCCTTAAATCTTTTACTTCTCAGTCTGAAGATCTCTTTCAAAAGGCTTTGGGGCCATTGGGCTACACTGCAAATAATTCTTCTGGTACTTGTAAATTTCGCACGTTTAGTTCAACGAGTCAATTGTATTTATCTAAAATATATCATGTAGTAGAAACAGTGTTGAAATCTTTTGCTAAACTGTTTTAGTAAAGACAATCTTCATGATTTTCTATAGCAAATGCGAAGAATTGAAGAATGACAAGAAAACAGTCGATGATCTTTTCGCTGCTTTTAGCGGTTCTTTTGTTCACAGGTAAGGAGCTGGTACCAGTTGTTTTGACAATAAAATTATCAGTGCGTTACAAAACTAATCAGTAGCCTTATGGCCGGAGTACTGGGGTGTCTTTAACAAGTTCTTTACTATGCAACAAATTTTATAAAGAACGGCGGTCCATGTTAAGCAAAGCGATACTCAGTAAAAGAAGAATGCAATGTGTTTATAATACCTCAGTTTACAACTAGAAGAAATCAGAAATTATACTGTAAAACTGTTAAACGCCTTAATTGAAAGAACTTGAGTAAACTATATTCTTAACTTAAATTAAAAAAAAACAAAACAAAATGCACAATTAACAGGTAATATTTTCCATTTAATGTAAGTTCCCTCCCCCTACCGCACCCCTTTCGTTCCTCGTCCATTGAATGTAAGTTTCAGACTCCTCACTGAGCGTCTCACCGCTAAGCGGCAAGTGATGCGTGGGTTATTTTAGAAATCGATATCATTAAAAGCAGTGATAATGATGACAACGTTGTTAATGATTAGCCAAGTCAGAAGATATTGTCAAAGTCAGTGAGACCTCAGTTTAGTCACAAAGTCACAAACAGTTCTCTAATTTATCTCTACGATCCACTTTAAGTTTCTTAAAAACAACAATTGGGAAGCGGCGTTCAGATCTTCAGATTTTTATCACATTATTGTTTGCTTTCCCAGACTTATCTTGCGGAAGGCCTTCAAAAGGTATTTGAACTTCATCTGCATTCTTAAGTCCTCAGCTATATCCACTATTATCCTCTTCTCCTTCGTTACATTTCAAAGTGACTTTTCGCACAGAAGGAGTATACGAAGTAAATCGTGAAGGCCATACTACCACTTAGTGGTCGTGCTGCGCTCAAAGATAGCGTGGAGATAATTACGAGGGTAGTCACTCACAGCGCAGTGAAAACATATTAAATGACGTTTCAGTTGTTTGGTATGGAGTAAGAGAGCATAGAATAAACCTTGCTTTCAATGACGTTCAATTTCATCAAATTTTCTTCAATGATCATACAAGTTTTAAGGCAAACATGTAACTGAATACATTTTGGTAAGCTGCTAATCTCTTTGTTCTTCTGGTTTTTCAATGTCAAATAACAGAAAGTAAGTAAATATTGTGACAAGGTTGAGAATAATATAGTAATTTGTCAATGGCGAGCGGAAGGGATCGGACCATGAAAAGGGAGAAAAAATATATCGAATCAACTGCACGGCAGTCTTATGGTCTCATCATTTGTCTTTACTCTAATTCTTTAGGTTGTATAAATCAAGTTCGCAGTCTAAAATCGCATCAAAAGAGTATTGACTCTCACATTCCCCACCCAACTGAGACGGAAGCTGCTCTAAAGAAGTCATCCGTAAATGAGGACTGTGAGGAAGATGAGGAAAGTGGAGCTTCTCCCATAAAAGAAAAAACTAAAATCAAAAGCCTTCAAACAAGCATTCACAAGAACCTTTTGAAGCTCTTTCATAAGCTTAAAAGCGCTAAGCCTGGCAGTGTGATGCCTGATCGTAAAGAGTTTACGAATTTTCAGATAAAGCCAAACCCAGATAAGGTGGACGATACAGGGGTGTCGACAGGTGTTCCATTAAGCAAGGTTCGAGACGGAATTAAGAATGTAAGTCAATTTCAAGATTTCAATACTACCTCGGCTCTTAAAGCAATTGACAAGTTGGTCAGCGGAGTTCTTCCAAACGTAACAGCGGCAGCTGCAAAGAAATTATCCAGTAACGACACTCAACTTGGGGATTCCGAAGGTGGAAGTGGTTCAGCAATGGATCCAAAAGAAAATGACCAAGGTAAAACAGATCCCTATGCGGCTATTGCTGCTGGACCAGACCATCCTAAGCTCCCTCCGGATTTAAAGATTGCTCCAGGCGGTGCCGAAGGAGAAGCACCCCCTGTTGTTCCTGTCGGTTTGTCAGACGATAGTAAAGGTGGCGATGGTAACAAGAGCCCTGATGGTAAGTACCAAATATTATTTCAGCTTAGCCTTTAGAATATCTCATATACAGATAGATATAAAAATACATTTTCATCTTCATCATTATCTTCTTTTGTTTGAAAGTTTAAGTTATGGTGCAAAGGACTTAATTCTAAGGCTGGAGGCCATTTCCTCTTATTATCTCGTGTTTTGGGAACTGAATATCAGCTGTTGCTTAAGTCTAGAATTTTGACAAAAAAACGAATTTTCCTTAGGAAAAGGGTTCTTTTCTGTAATTTAATTAAGAGACGTATGTGTGTGTGACATGACAGAAAATTAAATGTCGTTGTAACAAATGAATAACACGGTATCATTTTTCTCAACTTCCGTAGAGCCCAGCGAAGCCCCAAGTCAAGGAGATGGTAAGTATCTTGCAGTGATGTCAGACCATACTGACGTATAGGACACTACAAATCGGTAAAGGACAAGTCATTTAAACACCGCAGTATTGATTTGTTTCCCTTCTTTGCAGACAAAGACAATGAGGAGCCTGACAACCCGATGGTGAAACAAATGCAGCAACAAGCTATGCAAGTCATACAAGAACAGATGCAGAACCAATTTAAGGCTGCTATGCAGACAGCAAAAGGAATGCCGGGGATGGGAGGAATGGGTGGAATGGGCGGAATGGGAGGCATGGGAGGAATGGGAAGCATGGGTGGTATGCAAAGCATGGGAGGAATGAGCGACGGAATGGATAGCATGGGCGGTATGGGTGGTATGGGAGGTATGGGAGGCATGGGAGGCATGGGCGGCATGGGTGGCATGGGTGGCATGGGTGGTATGGATGGTATGGGTGGAGGAATGGGAGGAATGGCTGGCTTTGGTGGACTGGGAGAAATGGGAATGGCCGGAATGTATGGCAACCGCATGGCAGATATGGGAGATATGGAAAATGCTGGCGATGCATTCCAACGAGACAATCTAAGAGGAAACGATGAATACTTTAATGGAGTAAATGGTTATTATGCGAGAGGATTTGGAGAAGAACTCAGGGAACCTATGGGTCCCATGGGGCCTATGGGACCCATGCCTATGATTGATGAACCTGCAGTTGGACGGGACAAAGTACCATTAGGATACGAAGACCGGCCCAGGATGCCTTATTTTCGTCCTTTTCGGAGACATCATTACTTCGACAACGAGGAAGATTTTGATGATGAGGGATTCGACAATGATGTCGACGAGGATGAACCTTATTTTGTTCCCGCTAGAGAACATGCTGCTCTTGAAGAGCCAGTGGAAGAAGGTCCTGAGAGTGATATCGACGAAGGGTACGATGCTCCTCATGATAGAAAAGCTAAAATAGCAAAGGTTGAAAAACCTGACAAGAAAGGAAAACAAAAGCACGACAGTCATAAGCTCAACAAAGGACACAAAGATCAATCAACCCTGGCATCAAAGAAGGACATAACCATGAAACGGGAAAAAACATCAGGTAAACTGCACGAAAGAAAGCACTGACCGTCTTTTACATCATGCATGAGACCACGTGGCGATCGCAATCTTAATAAGTTTATGAGGACACTGAAGACACTTTCCTCGTATAAAACGAAACTAACTGTTGATGAGCATGCACATTCCAAAGGAGTTACTACACCCAATGACAGCCGGGCAAGTTCAACTGTTATGGACTTATTTGCTCGAATATAAGGTTTACCTCTATCAACATTTCTTTTGATAAATTTTCTTTGTTATCTCATCAATAAATGAACGGAGCTCTGTTTTTAATGAGTTTGAAGTGTTTCAAACAATCTCACCTTGTGCAGTTAAATATCATCTGAGAAACTCCCTATAATTAAATTCACCCTTTTAGGGAAGGGATTTAGTCCATTCGGATTCAATAATTAGTGTGCTCAAACAAAAATCAATGCAAGAAGGGAAATCGAACATCTTTCTGTTGCACACAAAATGTTTTGCACTCTGTTGGCCATACACGCGCTTGCCGCTAAGGCAGGTTAAGTGTTTAAGAATTGCCTGAATGCGCACCAAAAAATTGAAAGCTTATAGGAAAACATGTGTCTGACTACCTACTTGCAATGACTCATTAAGGCGATGATGAAATATGAGAATCCTTATTTTTCTAAGAACTTGCTGATTGATTATAGTGACCTTTGAAAACAGTAATTCAATGAGGTCATAACTTTGTTTAATAAGGCAGGCCTGACTAATTTACTTTCTTTGGTTTCGGCTTAATTTGTCTTTCACTTTTCTGCAAGCGTTATTATCTTGAAGGCGTGAACTTAAATAACTGTGATGCAAAACGAACGGTCATAAACCACTTTAAAGAGTAATTCCGTGTCATTATAATCTCATAGGTGTGAGTACTGGGCCAGCAACTCCCGAGATGTTTTACAATTCTGCCATGAAACAAATTCAGGACCAGGCCATGGCGGGTATTGAAAAGCAGATGCAAAACCAATTCAGCGCCGCTTGGAAAAACGCGCACGGAATGGGAGGAAAGCCAAATATGGGAGGAGGAGGGGGAGGAATGGGTCGCATGGCCGCAATGAACGGAATGGGAGGAATGGGAGGAATGGGAGGAATGGGAGGAATGGGAGGAATGGGTGGAATGGGAAGAATGGGAGGAATGAACAAAATGGCGAGTATGCAAAACATGCAAGGTAGCATGGGACCAATGCAAGGTATGCCAGGAGGTATGGGCCCAATGCAGGATATGCCGCAAGGCTTAGGAGGTATGGGACCTTTCAATGACATGCCAGGAGACCTGGGAGGCGCAGGACCCATGAACGACATGCCAGGAGGTATGGGCGACATGAACGCAATGGGTAACATGGATGGTGCTGGAGGAATGGCTGGAATGGGAGGAACACCTAGTATGGAAGGAATGGGTGGTGGAATGATGGGTGGTGGATTGGACAATGGAATGAACGGATTCGGTGGAATGGATGGTATTAATGGCTTCACTGGGATGAATAACCCAGGTATCACAACCATGGGGGACGCACCTGGTGGCCTATTTAGAAGAGAGTTTCAACGTAAATTAGCAGAAAAGGACAATCATCACAAGAAAGCTAGAATAAATAAGTCTAAGAAAAGTGCTAGAAAAGCAAAAGAGAAATCGCATTAAGAAGAGTTATTTCCAATAGTTCTTTTAAGCATGTGTTTAAAATGCCTGTTTTATACGGGCGCCCATAGAACAAAAATAATTTAAAGGGTTCAAAATTTGTAAAATGTGTCAAGCATTTGGTTTTTTTAATTCTGCATTCGATGGTGAGAATCTATGACAACAGTTGTCGAACAAAACCATTGTCCTCATTATAACAATAGCTATAATTCCAATAAAAATTATAGTTACTCTGAGTTAGATCGGCATTTCAACCCCACTTTGACATCGTGATCATATCATTGCGAGCAGCGAGCGATAGTGATAGTTTAATCAAATTAATTACGGCAATAAAGATGGTTACTTTTGCATAGAAAATGCCGAAAGTCCTTTCCCTTGTTGTGTTTCGAAGTATAACAACACACTCGCATCAGTATTCTATCCCTCACAAATCAAAAACTCGGGCATTCCTCTTAAGGCAGGGTATTAAGAATTTACTATAGAGTTTCAGTTGTTTCAGTAGGAAATCCTAGCCAAAGGTTATATCGATTTTTCTCGTTCTTCTTGCTCCTCCTCCTAATATTACAATATATGCAAACGAACGGAGGGGGGTATCATTAATTTCAGTGTATTTCGATTTGGGATAATTCCATATATCAGCCTTTCACATATTTGGCGCAGCGTCGATACCTTGCAGTTCGGGGCTATGAAAATGTTCTATCGAAAATAAAATTGTACTTTTGGATGGAATTAAACTTGTTGCGGTTCGCATTTTCGTTGCTCCGTATTACCGAATTTCGTGCAGGTATTTTTTTTACACACTTAATGTCATAAATTAAGTAAATTGAGAAATGTAGCCAGAGATAAAATTTGTGTTATGACTACTCGAAAAATCTTCAGGCCCTCATATTGGAAGCCTTTGTCGGCGAAACCCCGTGCTAACCTTTGATTTTTGTTCAGAGCGTCAAGAGCACTCAACGCTAAAAAAGCGAAAAACCATTTAGTATTCTTCAAAAAACCCCCTCAGAAAGAAATAGTTAAGTATATCGATGTCTTTAAAAACATCCTTAGTTGGAAAATGATTGGAATAACAGGCACTGACCGTCTGAATAACAATTTTTGTCCAAACTTAAATGGAAAGTAAAAGAGAAAGAAATGTTTGCCTTCGGGTTCTATTGGTGCGGTCTTGTTTATTAGAAATTAAAAATCCCTCACTAAATTATCCCATTAGAGGTTTATAAAAAATACATAACTGTTATCTTACAATTAGGGAAAATGTTTCGTCACATGCACACGGTTTTCGAATTGACCTAATGATAGAGTAGGAAAGTGACAAGAACTTTACCCAAAAGATTTAGGGGCTTTGTAGAACCCTTTGCTGCTTTAGTGGTTTTCTGTTGTCCACACTGTTATTAACTTCCTGAACTGATTTAATGGCTCCTCTTTCCCGTTCATTTGCCCTTGATCTTAATAATAGGAATAGAGCCGGCTGCCTTTACCATCCGATTAACAGCTCTGATCAGTTCATCTTTCTGTTCATCCAAAGTCTTTCTATTAGTTTTTCCCATTAATATCCTCGCCACGTGCGCTTCATGCTTCTTGTACTCATCTTGTCTTGTGAACATGCCGCAAATAATTTTGTCGTAAACTGACGTGTCCTTGATCCATTTATCACGAAGTTGAATTTTCCCAGAGCACAATCTGTGCAGTCTAGTAGTTCTCCTTTCCCCTTTCAAAGCCTTGGCTGTGTTTGCTGGAAGAGAGGTCATTTCACTGAGTGACATCCTTACACAAATACTTTGAGAATAAAAGAAATATCCACGATAGTGGACAAAAGTTACGGAAACTTACGGTTTCCTCTGGGGTCTCCTAGAAGATATTTAAGCAAAGCTGCAAGACAATACGAGAATTGGTTGTTACTGTGACAACACTTGATAGTTGGCAACATGCAGCCGTAAATGAACAACATATTCGCTGCATGGGTAATAGCATTATTTACCCATTAGAGGTCACCTCTGGGGAATCTCCTCCATATAGCTATTGGACTGTCGGCAATCCGTTAAAACAGTACGTATACCCATGAACAAGAAATCGATGAACGATAGATGAGCAAACCAAACCTTTAGGTCAAATTTACAACATTGTAAATGATAACAAGGTTGCTGTAAGTAACTTTTGACCAATTGCAACCGTATATCAGAAAAAATCGTAATTTGAGTCAATAAAATCTTTAGTTTTAGCTCCTGAATGTTCAAGATGGAAAAAAGAAATTTTGATGCGTAAGTGGTAAGGGGCTAGGTAGCTGAAAAACACTTGAATAGCGGCGTCCTTCGTTTAATGTTTTCGACAGTAATTCCAAATTTTACAAATACTTTGAAAGGCAGAAATAAAAATCGTATGGTTTCTGTTGTAAACTTCTCCTTTCAGAGGTAGTTGCCACTCAGGCTGTCAGCAACACGAATGTAGAGCAACATACCATATTCCCAAGGGCTTCGTCTGTCAATTTTCAATTCACGTTTTTGTATCTTTTCTATGGAAGTTGGAGAAAGAAATTAGTGAATTTAAAAAACGGTAAGAGCTTTCATGCTACGTAAAATAGGACGAGCAATTTGTGTAGTAATTCGTTATCAAAAGCATTCGACTAGCAAAACAAAAGGTTATAAACTCGAAGAAAAAGTAAGTATTCAATAAAGCTTAAATGGAATATCGTATCCCACCGGCATTCAGTATAGTGGTATTATACCTAATACTTATTAAAGAATCCGCTATTGATATGATAAAATATTTCATCTAATTCTTTCACTGGGTTAGATTATTAGGCGAAATTGGTAACATCGGTTAAAATCATACCGTTCTAAGCGAAAAAGGTAAATGATTATCATTTTTCTACAATTACATTTTCTAAGCTGTTGAGAAAATTGATTCAAGACTGAAGCAATCAGGTAATACCTAGCTTTGATTCCTTATTTGACGGATATTAAACCAAACCGGCCAATTTCTGTAAAAGTAACACTCAAACAGTTTGCTTGAGGACGAGAAAAATTAAGAAAGCTACATAAAAATAAAAGCGATGACATATGATGTTGGGGCTTCGCATGTTCCACCTGGTTGAGTTTAGTACCAGTAAAGGTTAACCATCCGAAAAACACTATTAACATCACGATTGTTGGACAAAGAAGATCAGTGGAGCGTTCTTGTAATTAAATTGGAGTTTATCTTACCTGCGGCTGCCAACTCCAGACAAGCAAAAACTGTTATGAAGAACAACCCCTTCATTATCTTGAAAACATGGCATGGACCTGAATTCCTTACCCTAAACTGTAGGCAATTCAATCTCTCGTCAGCCGACAAAAGAGAAGTACATTCTCACATAATGAGAAAAATGCTTAGAGGAAGTGTTTTTCAAGGAGATCTAATTTCTTCAACTCTGCAGATCTCTTAAAATAAAGAATGCTCGACTTCAAGGCACACGAATTAATTACTTTTAGGCAAATTGAAAGGTGAGGATGGAAGTTAATGGGAAGAAATATGATACTTCACTATGACACCTGCTACAGGAAACAAATCTCAGGAGTGCTAAAGAGAAAGTTTAACTCACGGAACATTTTCCTATACGCTGATGCAAAGTGTAGTCGCTTTCAATAAAGAATCAGACGTCTAAGCACTGTCACTTCCCGTTTCACATCTTACGACGTACCAGCTACGTTTCCTGCTCGAAGATTTTATGACGTAATGTTTTGCCACCAACACAAACCACTTGCTGATTTTTCCCCTTTTTACGGGTTGTAGTTTTCTAAGTTTTTCATTGTAGCCAAATAGCCTAACCCTGGATTACACAGATCATGGATGAAATATAAATTGAGGGAGTATAAACACTATTTTTCACGTAAGAGGGGGTGAAGTATTTGATCGATTTAATTGCTACAACCTGCTGTCACCATCCAGATTGACACCAAATCACGACCTTTTCACTTCTCATTTCTATCTTCAATTAATTCTGAGCATTGTAAACTCCAACCCGTTAGAAATAGGATCGTCATAAATGTAGATCGGGGTGTACTCTGAGGTCAGAAGATTAGGACCAACGGATGTGGTTGCCTTCGTGAACGGGGCAAAAACACAACTGGAAATCGTAAGAAATTTTCTCTCTTTCCTTTATCCTTTTACAAGCAACTACTCCTGGCTTCTGCACCCAGTGCAGCGCATTATATTTTCCGAGGAAAAAAATTATTACCATAGTACAGTTTTAGTTCAGTTCTCCTTACTTTCATTAACGCGCATTTGGAGGGACTGAAACGAGCATTTCCTGAAGCATGATGTTTTCTGATGGAAAAATAGAATTACAACGCTCCACCACTCATTACCAAGAAACAACTTATGAGAAAGTTTGACCCTCTAACTGATTTAAAATGTTACTATTCTTTCGAGCGACCATCGATTTGAAAACCTGAAATGTGTTATCTGGCGAAAAAACCCAAAATATATAGGTCAACACCTTTCGCAATCTCAACCTTAAATGCAAATTAAACTATGTGAAATTCAAACTTTTGGTCTCAGAATAACGTAATTTGATGAAGCTTGATGAAACTCATTACTTGTTATGTTAAGCTCAATGTAATGGCAGAGAGATACCAGGTCCGTGAAATAACGTGCTAAACTTGACTGAGCATAAAATTCTGAGTGATTCAAACCATCAATTCCTGAAGTAGCTCGTAGTAATTACGCGCTGTACGCGTTCCCCAGATGCAATGTCTCTTTTGCGCTGATCGCGTCTTTCCAACAGGCGCTCTTACCATGTGACCAAACTTCCTCTTTTTGTTTAAAGTTCATAGCTCCTGCCTATTTCTCCTCGTATATTATTAGATTTTCCAACATTCCTAACTATTCTATAAGGCAGAACACTAGATTATCGTTGTCGGAAACAGAAACAAATTTTGGTAAAAACACTTTGCTTTTTAACTGAAAGAAAAGTTTTAACCCTTATCGTGCGGCTCCCGGAATATTCCGGGCGCACGTGTTCGTCCATGTGGACGGGTCCCGCAATATTCCGGGTTTCCGAACATCATTGTTTTATTGGCGTAGAAGTTCGGAATATGTCGGGCTTAGGTAGGTTTACGGTCATGGGCCTACCAAAGAGACATAAATTAAGCATCCGACAGAGTTCCGAAGATCCGAGTAGAATAAAAGAATTAATTAGCATGAAATATATTTTGTTGCGCGGTAAAACTGATAAACAAAGATGGCGGCCAATATTATATTTGTTGATGAAGGAACTATCGATGAAGTTGTTGGTGGAGAGGATAGCGATTTCGATGAAAACACGGATAATTCTGAAAGCAGCGAAGAAGAAGATGGCAGAAGCGAAGAAGACAGTGATGGCGAGGCGGAGAGCGAAGAAGAAACCGAAGAAGACAACTGGGTCCTTGGCGATCGTATCCCGCGAAGGCTTGACTTCACAGCTGATCGAGGGTTGAATGTGGAGCTTCCTGACAATCCATCATTCTCCGACTACTTTCATCTCCTCTTCCCTGAAAACCTATTTGATGAGATTGCATCCCAAACAAATAAATATGCAAGGGAAACAATCGCATCTTTACAGCGAAGAGATCGTTTACCTCAGCACTCGAGGTTTAGAAATTGGCCTGAGGATGGTGTGACATCTGGTGAGATGAAAGCTTTTCTTGCCATGATAACTGCAATGGGCCTGGTGAATCAAGAGAATATCCAGGATTACTGGTCCACCGACGAGGTTTTATCTACTCCCTTTTTCCCTCAAATTATGTCAAGAGACAAATTTATGAACATTTTAACATTTTTTCACTTGTGCAATAATGATAATTAAATTCCTCGAGGACAGGAAGGGTATAACCCAGTAAACAAGCTTGGCACTATATACAGTGTTGTCACTGGGAATTTTTCAGATGTCTGGAAGCCAGGCAAAAATATTTGTATAGATGAGGGAATGATTCCATTCAGAGGAAAAGTGCACTTCAAAGTGTACAATCCAGACAAGCCAGACAAGTATGGTGTAAAGTCATACCAGTTGTGTGACTCAAGTAATGGCTATTGTTGCAGGTTTGAAATTTACACTGGTGTAAACCAAGAACCACCCAGTGCTAAAGGCAAAACATATGACTTAGTCATGAGGCTCATGCAACCTTATTTGAATGTGGGTAGGTGTTTGTATGTTGACAACTACTATACATCACCTACTTTATTTGCTGAGCTCTATAGGCAGAACACTGGGGCCTGTGGAACAGCCCGCTACAGGAAAGGTATTCCCCAGGAATTTAAAAGGGCGCAAGTGAAAAAAAAAGGTGACAAGTTTGTTATGAACAATGGAACTTTGCTGGCTGTTAAATTTAAGGACCGCAGAGTTTTCCAGATGCTGTCATCTGTTCACTCCATTGCAGATGTAGAAGTTGGCTGAAATCACCCTGGAACTGGGCGCCCAATCACTAAACCCGAGATTGTACATCACTACAACAAGTTCATGGGGGCAGTTGACAGGTGTGATCAGATGGTGGCCTATTCCTGCTTCAGGCGACACAGTGTTGTTCAGTGTTCTTCCATCTGTTTTCCTTAAGCATCCTGAATGCTTACATCCTCTACAAACAAAGAACCCAGTCACCTGTACTGCAAAGGACCTTTCGAAGGGAGCTTGTGAAGGAGCTTGTTAGGAATTCTGGCATCTCCCATTCTCTCACTCCAAGAGGCCGCCCAAGGAGGTCAGCTGAAGGCTTAACCTGCCTTCAAGTTGGAGGTCACTTCCCAGAGAAAATACTGGGTACTGGGAAGAAGTCCAACATCACCCGGGCATGTGTGGTTTGCTTTCCTGCCCAAAAGAAGATTCTGAAAAGGACAGGAGATAAAAGGAAGAGGCCAGGGAAAGAGTCTAGCTTTCAGTGCAGTGTCTGTAAAGTAGCACTCTGTATGCAAGACTGCTTCTGGTTGTACCACACTGTTGAGGACTATGTTGCTGCTTACATTCGAAGACATGATGCGAATAATGACAATGTGGATGCTGAAACCAATTGATTAACTGATCATAGCCATTATTCATCTTTTTTTGGTTTTGTTTGGTTTTGAAGTCAATTCAAACACAGAAATAGATAAATTGAGACCAATTAGACCCATAAAACTGAGCTGACTGTTTTCAACTAATTCAAAACCAAACAATGTAAATAAATTCCTAATTTGATTATGTGTTGACTAGACGAATATGCAATTTTGCTACTATTTTGAGAAAAAAATGCTCTCACAGTCACAGGAATTGTTTTATCAAGTTGTTGGACTAGGGCTTAACTCTGGTTGCCATTTTAGGCTTGTACAGATAATTTTTGGAAGAAATTAATATGATGTGTTATTTGTTAATGTATAACTTTTGTCAAAAACATGATTTCATAGCTAAATTTTAAAAGCAACTTAGGTTCAAAATTTATTATAATAGAATAATCAGAAAGGAAATTTATTAAGCTTTAATTTGATATATAGGTTGTTGGGATTTGATGAAAAGTAAAGCTTTCAATGCTGTTGAAAGGATCAACTGTCGTGCATGAGTGCGTTTCTAAAAATAAAGTCAGTTTAAGGGATTGTAACCTGAACTCAAAGTCAGCGTGCAAAATAGATTTTAATGCGGGTCTAATTTTTTTGAGAATTTTTTTAGTTACTTGATAGAAATTAGATTTTTAACGTAATTTTAATTTTTTAACCAAATTTTAATCATAATTTATATTTGATATCAGGCTCAACCCTGAAAACTTGTCCAATGAGAACCTTATACTAATCGCAAAATAGCTTTCATGGTAAAAGGACTGAAATTAATCCTAAGTACCCCTGTACTGGCTTCGCATAAAACCCTCCTTAAAGATTTTACGGACTTTACTCGCTCTTTGCGCCTAAAATAGCCAAACGCTACCAAATAGGCAAACGGTTGCTTTTGAAAATTATTTGGAGCTCACGGAAGTAGAGACTGCCTCTATAACCATTCCCAACGGAAAAGATAATCTAAAAGCAAAGCAAAAATATGCAGTTAACAGCGAGATAAATCTTAAAAAAGCCGACAAAGAAACCACAACAGTTATAATGAATACCAAACTAGCAGTCTCTAATAGGAAGTGAAATACTTCGAGGTTAACTCAATATACTTTCGCCGCAAAACTTCATAAAACTCACCTCACATAAGAAAATCCCCACTCCAGCACACTTCAAAGCATGCGGTCGACTCTGTCAATGCTACACATTGGTTCGCTACCGCTGACCAATGTATTGTAGACGTGTTCATAGGAACAAACATATTTCGGTAGCCCGACCACAAATCGAAATCAGAACTGGCTGTATACTCGTGCTTAGACCTACGCACAATAGAAAGCTCGTCAAGATTAGTGTTGTTGCGAGCGAACGCAGCAAGCGAGCAGCAACAAAACATACAGGAGGGTTACGAACAAGTCTCTAACGAGAAATTCCAATATCCCCTTACACAACCAACAGTGTCTGAAACAGCCAAAAAAGTCAAAACGATTGTCAGCATTTTGTTTACTAAAGAACACATTGACAACATGACCTATAAGTGGCTCAATTCAGGCGAAAAAACAACCTAGAATACAGAAATTTTATATGCTGACCAAAGTACATGAAAACCATTCCTGTCGGCAGACCCATCGTGTCTAGTAACATGGCCCGACAGAATGTATTTCCAGTTCTTACAACTGATCGCGAAAACACAAGCCTTACATTAAAGACACTACTCAGTTTACAAACTTTATCGGAAACAATCCACTTCCAGAAGAAGCGGTTTTAGCTACTTTCGACGTTTTTACTGATCAGTTATACTAACATTCCCCTAGAAGAGGGAATTAAAGTCATCGGTCAAAACTACGAAGAGCATTTCAGTCAAAACGTCCGATCCCAACAAAACGAAAATTCTCAAATTCGGCGACAAACACAATCTACAAACGCACGGAGTAGCTGTGGAAACAAAAATGGAGGTAGCTTTTGCGGTCATATTCATGGCTCATGTTAAGAAACAGCTACTAGCTACTAGCTACAAGCCCACATGAACCATTTCTTTGCAAAAGATACATCGAGGACATTTTTTTTCCGTGTGGACCTTTTCCGAAACCAAAATCAACAACTTCATTGATTTCGCTTTACGATTTCATTCTACGCCACTATTATATTCACGCATAAACTGTCGTCAGAAAAAATTGTTTTCCTCAATACTGAGGTTTTTTAAAGGACCCAGATTTATCGACAGCAAAATCCGTGATGTTTACACATATTATAAGCCGACAGAAATGTTCCAATAAACGCACTTCTCTCCATGCCACCCTCTCAGTGTTTAGAAAGGTTTTGTAGAAGGAAAAGCACTACGCTTGCTGAGAACAATCTCTCAACAATCTCAACAATCTTTTGAATGGAAGAAGAAAAAATTTTGTAACTCGCCATATAAAACAAGGCTACCCTCAGGACCTCGTCGAAAAGATCTTAACCGAACCAAAATTTTTATCACGCAACACTGCTTTTAAAAAACAGACTGAAATCATTTAAAAGATTTTGCCGTTCGTTCCAACTTTCAACCCTGCCAACCAGAATCTTAGAGAGATTCTTTAGAGACTCTGGCACCTCATTTCTGGCAACAATGACCTGGCGCAAATATATCCTAATCCCTTAATTGTTGTCATCAGAAGGACAGGTCTCTAAAAGATTCTCTTATTAGAGCACAACTTCCTTCGCTTTAATCACACAACAGAATTTTAGGAGTTAACACGGTAAAGGTCTAGTGACAGTACTATAGCACTGAGCTGAATTGGCTTCCTTGTCTGATAAAAGTTTTACTTTACTTTAACCTGTGAATTCCTGCCACAATTCCCTTATTGCTGAAGTCTACGAGTTTGTTATGTAACCTTGCAAATCCCCTGTATTATATTAATTAAATAGCCCGAGTTATCAACTTTTATATCATATTATTATTTTACTATTACGCCATTTTACCATATTGGGGAAACGGAACGCGAAAAATATGTAACAATATTT
Organism: Pocillopora damicornis; assembly: GCF_964200805.1. Taxonomy (NCBI): domain Eukaryota; kingdom Metazoa; phylum Cnidaria; class Anthozoa; order Scleractinia; family Pocilloporidae; genus Pocillopora; species Pocillopora damicornis. The sequence continues at coordinate 10,771,418 of NC_142678.1, forward strand.
CATAGTAGAACAGGGGGAAAGTGGAGCAACAAAATGGCCGCACTGAACTACCCAGACAGTGATTGTTCATCCTTTTCTCAGGCATGACTCTCTCAGAAACGAACGTTAGGCCAAGAAGATTTTTGGTGGTCGGAAAGAAAACTTTTTCAAATTACTTCATCTTCTACGCACGTCGTATGCGATCAGTGCGATGCTCAGATTAAACTGTCAGGAGTATTTCCAAAACTAGATGTCAAATGGTAGAAAATGAAACTCTTGATATAAAGTTTAACATGTAATGCGAGCGAACATCTTGCTCATTGCCAGTATAATTCCTTGCCCTTATGAGGCTCGCAAAAAAAATACGCAACTCGCAAAATATCTGCTCGTATTATATGTTAAACCAGAGAATGAGGTGTATATATTTACAAAAACAGGACCTCTTTAAAGACATATTGCAAATGTTTTCTAGAAGATTGTGATTCGATAGCATTCAAATATGTCCCAAGCGCTTCACTAAGTTTGGAAAAGGTGTTAAATACGGTGTCCAATAAGGTGTCCTGTATGCATTGCCAATGCCACTTCATCTGTGTACGCGCATGCCATATGTGAGCTGCTCGGTATAAAGCGCTCAAAGCAAAACAAAAAAGTTTATCAAGCGTTTGTTACAACGCAAATACGGATTCTAAACATGCAACTAACACGGCGTAATTTAAGAAATTACAATGCATGTAGTGTAGATAACCAACGGTTATGTACTAGGTAAACCCACCATGTTTCTACAGAATGCACATAACAAGGTTGTGTTGGTGTTTGCATTTATCACCTTAGTCAAATTATTATACCTGTCAATCGATTTAAAACGATCCGCCTGTTAAGAGACTAATATTTCAGTGTTACTGAAGCGTTACCAGAGCGAAGTGATTTATCAGTCTATCAGCAAGAACAGTTTTAAGTCTCATGTTCGGAGTCAGCAGGTGAATAATCACGAAACACTAAGCACAGTCGAAACCCTCCTACAACATGGTAACCCCAGAATAATCCTTCAAGAAAGAGGATACAAGCAATCATCGCCTTCGTTTCTTCTTGATAACCTAGGTTTAACTAAACATTTAATCTTTACTTTCTCCCACGTGCAGGCTAAATATTGGCGAAGTCGATGGACTGCACAACTTAGTGGTAAATATTTAATTTTGCTTGACTTTAGAACATCTTGTTGAATCTAATGACGTCATTTAGTGGAAATGACCAAATAGGAAACATTTTCAAGTTCTCTTTGATCTGGATTTTTGTTTTTTGAACGGTAAGTTAGAATGTGATTGAAGTTTTTAGCTTTCTGTAACTCCTATTTACATATACAAAGCAAAATATTTCAGCTTGCGAATGGAACAGATTTTATTATATAAACAATAATAATTACAAGCAACATAGAAAAAACCTGCTTTGCTAAGAGGATTTGGAGCAAAGTTGAAAATATGGTAGAAACATGTTGATAAAAACGATTAAATCTAATAAAGTTTGTTGTTGGCGAGCAGTCTATACAAACTTATCAACAAACAGGGCCTGATAACCGGAGCAGACATAACTTTTGGTGGCAAAATAATATATCATTTTCCTGGCAGGTACAAATTTGCGATAAATAAACAATAACGAACAAGGAAAGGCCGTGGAATGAACAGGAGACTTCTTCTAACGTGCCTGACATTGTGTTTGTCGCACGCGGGTAAGTTTTATGTTACAAATATCAATCAACCTGGATATAAGATGGTACTGACATGCTGTGAGATGTTTGAATATTCTAATTTCTTTCCACCAGCCTCGCCACAAGTAACAAACGATTGATGTACTAACTTTAAATGTGACCCAGTTCCCTCAGATGGAAATTGTTGTCTTCTTTTTGTATCATAATTATCAGTTCTGTTTTTAAGTCGCAATCTCCTAATTATGGTTTTTGGTTCCTATCTCAGCTTCCTTATCCTATATTTTCCATTTGACTTGACCTTTCATTTACGATTTGAAACCGTATTGTATCTAAAACTATTGCCAAAAGTTTGCCGTCCTTTTTATTGATGTAAGCGAACTGTCTAAAAAGTTTCTACGTATCTTTCCAAGAGAGTGATATTTGTTGGACTCCAAGACCAAATAAACATCCACCATATTCTTATTTTCACAATTTAGGCTAAACTGAATATTAGTGCACTCGTAAAGTCGTGATGTTTTTAAGAAGTCCGGGTAAAATCTAGAGAGACATAACAGTCGCGATCAGCGAGAAATGGACAATGTCATATCGAAATGATTGCTTGTACGGACAGTTTAAGAGTGGCGACAAATCTTATTAAGCTAAAAATAATAGTAAATTGAAAGTGAAAAAGTAAGAAACAGGTACTCTATTGTGCTTTTCGATTCACTTGCCCTCTCTCTATTCTTAAGAGGAGACTGTCCTAATCTGGTCACTGACAAAAGTCTTTTTGGGACATGCTTGCAATAAGTTGCTTATTGGGCTTGCCAAGTATATTTTCAATGGATCCACTAAAAGAGGAGGATAGACAATCCCCGAAGCTTAATTAAAGTCACTGCGAGGCCTCAACTTGGTAACAAAACGAAGAAAATCAAAATTTAATCGCAAAAATCATTGACAGAGGTTTTGCTCTATTGTGTATACTTTCCTGTTTGCTTGTTTGTTCAGTTTATAGCTTTGTGCTGTCTAGATGCTTACAGTTTGTTTAGCTATTCGTCTGCTTGCTTCACATTTATGTTGTTATTGACATTATTCTTGTTACAGTATTCTCGGCACCGTTCGAGTCATCTTCTGGAAAGTCTGGCGAAGACGAAGGTGAGCTTTGTGAACTGTTTCCTGTGTCTTTAATTTGATAAGCGCAACGGGAGCTGGGATAAGTGGGAATTATCCTCTGAGCCTGATGCTCCCAAGAATCACAAGGAAAAGAGGAAACTAACTAATCTGTAGGATGCACCAAATTTATTTATGGTGCAAGGTCAAACAGATCACAAGGAGTGTTTTATGGACAAAAAAGCGTGCAAATTTCTTTATTTGATTCGTTCTTAGCGCATCCAGCGACTCCAAAGTCGGTTAATCTTGAAGATAAAGGTAAGTTTAATTTCAAATCATGCATGTGACCTCCAAATGCATGTGCCGCGAAAATAATAAACAAATTAGCATAGTTTGGTTAAGGTTGTGATCAAGGGTTAAACGAACTTTAAACCTTCACGCAAAAAATTAGCTATACTATTCATAGTTGAATGTGTATTGTGCTCTCCCTCGTTCGTGGGACTTAAACCCGTTGTTAATTTTCTTAATGAGTGTTTTACATAAACTTGGACATAATTCATGAGTACAGCTGCTCCCTGAATGAAAAATATTGGCCTCTGTTATAGTGAGTAATGTCATAGTATGGTCAAAAATTTGTTTTTGTCTTAGTAAAAGAGGCAGTGCAAAAAGCTGAACTAGACGCAAGTCTAGCTGCGCAAGATGCTGTAAAGCATGGACATAAGGCTGAGACAAGAGTTGAGAGCATCAAAAGCTCTGAAGCAAGTGACGCCAGTAATGATCACAATTCAGACGAGAAGCCACCAGCTTCCAAAAAACATGAGACGTCAGGTAAACCCAGCGATTCCCTTAGTTAAGTTCAATCATGCTAAAACTGAAATGGTGAGATTCTCTGTTCTATTTGAATCTATGCTAATTAGTGGGAACCTTATGAAACTTAGCACCAAAATTTGTGTCAGGGCAGCAGTCTTCGATCAGCCCCTCAGTTTTGTTGCCAACTTAATATCATCTTCAATAAAACCTTAGTTACAAAATGGCTATGTGAAATTATCATCATTTTTGTAGCAAGTGACCTGGACGAAGGACCCCATGTAAAGCGAGTAAAGGAGCACAAGGTAAACCGAAAGCCAAGCGGAATGGGGAAGATGTTAGGACTGGGTGAACTGGGAGACATTGGAGGAAACAATAATGAGTACAAAGAAGACACTAGGCTGGAGGATCGCTTAGCCATGGAAGCTGAAGAGGAAAAGAAATACGAAACCGGAGAAGGATATGGCACAGGAGGAGGAGGAGGAGGAGGAGGAGGTGGAGGTGGTGGTTGGGAAGATGGAGGAAAAGGTGTGAACTGGGCCACAAATATCCAAAGACAAGATGCTGCAGAGGTAAAAATGACTGTGTCTAAAATGCCTCATCAACGAGGACTTGCTAAAGCTTTCATTCAGCAAACAATTCACTTAGCATAAGGTAGAGAGTGGACAAGATATCACAAAGATTGCAAATCGTAAAAATCACCAAAGTACTGTGAGCAAGTAGTAAACTTTGGTCTTCCATACAAATTATATTTATCTGTTTCCCCACTGCTTTAATTAGCTAGTTAAGAGCCGTAGAGCTGCTTTTACTCTTTTTCCTTGTTTATACACAGAAACAAAGCATTCAAGCCCAAGTTGCCTCTGAAAGTGCACATGAGTTGGATGAGATCCAGCGCGCCATTGCGGCTGAGTCTCAATCTTCACGCGGCTCTGCATCAATTGGCAACGGAGGTGCTTCAGTAGTTGGGGGAGCAGGCGGGGTATGTAATACTCTTTCACTTTCTACTTTCCACCATTTACTGATTTATTTTGTCGAGCTTAAATAGAACATTTTTACGGATGTTTTTCTTTTTACAAAAGCAACCGATATTGTACAAAACGTAAATAAACAAGTCATTGTTTGTATTGTTTGTCATTATCCAACTGCGCTAAGTAAAGTACAAAGAATGCGGAAGTCGGCAAAAGTGCACGCTACAACCTCGAAACTGAATCCGATAATCAATAAATATTAAGGATTGAAATAAATGAATAATTATATTCATCAACCCGCCATACCTTGCCCTTATTGTGACTTTTACTCATATTTCCATGAAATCCTGATGTAGAAGATGATTCATTTCGAGATCCATATATCATATCACTTATCATGAAAAGCTCAATGTGTCCCCAAACTTTTCATTTGAACACCAACTAACAACGTCGTTCGTTATGTATGTTTGCCTATCAAAGTGCAGTGATGATTGTTTACAGTATTTGCTCATCAAAATAGGTTCAGGATCAAGAAGGTATGCAACCAAGGATATCAAATCCAGAAGGAGGAAGAGGGCAACCAATGGCCTTTGTAGGAGCTCAGCAAAAAGGAATTACTCCTTCTGAGAACCAAGGTTAATGCATTTATATACCCATCATCTTTTTCTTCACCACCGAAATGTGCTCTGACTGTAAGATGCCTTCTAACTTTCCTAATCTTAACCAACTGTAATAACCTTAACCTACCTAAAAGTGGTCCTTTCACGACTATAAATCGCAATTAGCTATGCCAGTGTTAACTTTCTTCAAATGCGTTGACTCGACTAGCTTACAAGTAAGCTACCTAGAACAGTTTACCAACAGAGAGCTTCCTCACTTTGGCGATTAATCGATAAACTAATGATGCACATATTCCAGCATTCTAACAAGACATCTTGTTGAATGTGTCTCTCCTTTTGCATGCCTGCATGATGACGGACACATAAAAACCCTGACCACGCAGAGGAATTTCAGGAATATTCGTCACCTTATCTATCCGTTGGTCAGCCAGGTTGGTCCAAATATCTCGTAGTTCCCCTTTTCCTCTGTCGAGTCTTTTCCAGTTCGAAAATATCTAAAAAGAAATTAGGAAATTTCATACTTCCTTCTTGCTAACGAGTATCGCTGGTAGTCATCATTTTTGTTCCAAAATTAATCTCATACATTCAAGAGACACTCTAAATAGTAAAAAAAAAAACAACAACAACAACAACAGCACACACACAAGCATACAGCCGACGTGAGGCGTTTCAATTAACCAAACATTTTCGCACAGAGATCTCAAGCCTCGTTCACCAAGCCGACAAAATGTTGCCGGGCGAGATGAGAGGATCATCTCAACAAAACAACATGGTAATCGGTGGCTTAGGAGCCCGTGGAAGCCAAGGTGTAAGTGAAGGTATAGCAAGCTTTGGAGGAATAGAGGGGGGGCAGCAACTTGGAGCACAAAGTCAAGTATCACCGATGGAGCAACCTCCCGTGGCATCCGAAAGAGCTGGATATGGAGGTGCCTTGGAGCAAGGTGCAGTGAATCAGGAAGGATTGGGTCAAGGGGGTCTGGCAGGATTGAGTGACTCTGCAGTGAGCCGCATGAACGAAGGTGGAGCAGGGGGAGGATCCTTGCAAGGAATCCAGGGAGCTCAGGATGTTCAAGGGATGCAGAGCTTGACATCTGCTTTTGCAGGGGGGCAACAAGTGCAGGGTGGAATGCTATCTGATGGAGGAGGTGTTAGCAGCTTGCAAGGGCAAGGATTAATGGGAGGTGGTCTTCAAGGAGGCTTACAAGGTATGATGGGCGGTGGATTGGCAGGCCTGCCGGCCATGGGCGGTGGAGGACAATTTGCACAACAGCAAATGTCATTTAAAAAGGTTTGTGGCAAAAAGCCGAAAAAAAAAATTAAACATCGAAATGGCGTTATCTATAACTGAAAGCCGTCAATCTTACGTGACTTATGCATGTTGTCACTACTGCTTTTCTCTTTTCATAAGGCGTGGTTGATAAAATACAGGCAAAAGTCAACATACATTCAGCAAGGAAGAGCAAACCTTGAATCCAGAGACGCAAGAAAGGATAATCATGTGCATGATTGATCTTTGGGGAAGGTTTAAATGTTCTTGGTGAATAAAAGAATCACGAAACGATATTTTTTAAATTTGTTTGGTTTGAAAAAGAAAGATTGTATCTCAGTAAATAAGATGAAGGGTGTCCGTACATCAGACGTGTGGTTTGATCATAGACACTATTAAGTTATTTCGAATAGGAAAAAGCTTTGTGTTCAGAAATGTACCGTAAACGCTACGTTACTATCACATCACAAATCTGTTCATCTTCCACTGACACATAAGTTCACCACATGTGCCTGCTAGCTATTACTACATAGTAAGTTATGACTTTCTTTATAAATACTTCAAAAGGAATGGACAAAGACATTTTCATCATTTCTACGGACTAATGATAACAATAACTGCGGCAGAATACTACTGACTCACTGACGACTTACTTTTATCCCTGAACAGTCAACAATAGCAAGACCACGAGACTTCCAGGTAACGATTTAACTTTACTGGCAGTTAGACAAAGTAAAACCTTGAAAACGACTTTGACGTCGCCGTAAGGACAAACAATTGATACCTTTGGCCTCTATTGGACGGACACCATCATCACAATTCATCTCTTCCATCGATACTCTTACCAAATTCATCTACTTAAATGAACCCCTTTTTTTTCTGAGTGACTTTAAGACCGGCAACATCTAAGAAAATTGCAAGTGAGCCACGGCTAACGTTCTTGTCGATCTGCAATTACCTTGCTTTCACAACAAATAGCGAGGCATTTTTAAAAATTAGCCGTATTAAGCTCAGTTTGGTTGGACATCAATGTTAATTTCAATTTCAGCGCTCCAAGACACACCAGAAGGAGGACACCAAGACTAAACATAGGAAACCTTCCCAAATACATAAAGATGCTTTTTCAAAGAATTCTGTGCCAAAGAGGCATTTAATGGAGGATAGAAAGACAGTATCAGTCAAAAAGGTAGGACGCTATCGATGAATAACGTTCAGAGATTTTCTAGCTGAAATCTGCTTGTGGCATGGAAAATTTCATCAGGAACTGAGCGTGGGCGAAATACAAATTTGGCAATATTTTTTCGATATTCTTCCAGCTGCAGGACATTAAAACGGAACGAAGCAGATATAAACCAATTGAGTTATAGCACATTATGCTTATCAAAGACATTTCCCCAAATCGTAATCAAATATAAATCAGGGTTATAAGTTAAAGGTTTAAAACAGTCTCCCTTCATGGAATTTTTCAATGTACCAAATGTATATTTTTCAGCGTTCCAATCTACAAGCTTCTTTTTCTACAGGAACGCATTTTTGCGGAGCTAACACAATCCACAAAATCCCCAAGAATGAAAAATTTTCAGCGAAAGCGGTTTTTGAAAATTGAGATCAAACATTCTATCATCCTCTGAGGATTTAAACGATGAGGACCATAAAATTTGCGGAAAGTTGAAACTGAGTGCAAAAATGTGAATTTTGAAGGAATTAAGTGTGCAATTAAATGAATATCACGAACAAGTACTGAGCTGATTATGAGTGCAATTTGAAATAAATAAGTACGAGTAATTTTTTCAAAGACCATTTTTTTCCTGTTCCTTTTAGAGTAAAATGATGAGGAGGCAACATTCAAAGCACTCGACCGCATTTTAAAACTGACTCGCTCCGCCTAAAGCACGAGCCATTACGAACGCTTCAAATTTTCCTGGCAAAGAATGAAACGCCCACGAGTTTTCTTGGCCATCAGAATTATAGATTGCAAGAAGATGTACTGACAATTCGTTTGCAATATTTGTTTTAAATCGTCCTAAAGGAGCAAGAAATCTTCTCAAATGAAGCCAGTCGTAAATTTCATTGGCATGACGCATGCGTGATCGGCAAGACATGAGTTGTCAAAAACTAGACATTTAATGATGTGACATTTTTTATCTAATACCATTCTAGAATGAATACCTAGCTTTGAAAAAAATAAAAACCAAGAAAGATATTGTGTTGTAAATTCTTTAATTGTCTGGTTACTTCGATCTATGTCAGCTCGTCGTTTCTTTATCTATTAAGTTACTCTAAACATTGCAGAAACAAAGGATGGATAAAGGAGACCTGGTTTGTCAAGAAGCTGATAGTTTAAGAGAGAACGTTCTGCTTGTTAACGTGTTTCGTTGTGCTGAGAGCAAAGAAAACAGGGGAAATTTCATTTAATAGACACACTGCTCATGCATCTCATATGGATAAAGGTTCTTTTACTTTCTACTTAAGGTCGTAATCAATCTTTACACCAGAATTTCTACATGAGGTAGATGAGAAAGACATGAAAATAATTTTTAGTGTTGCGAAACGCACTGGTTACGTAATATATCCGTGTCTCAAAAACACGAAAAATGCATTATTTTTAGCTCCTCGAGAAGCAAAGTAAAGCAAAACATCCAATAGCTTTCTAGTTTCCTTTGAACAACCAAATTCTCGATTCGTCCCGGAGTAAAACTAAAGTTCCACCAAAACATCGCCAGACCAAGATTTGCATTTCTGCAAGCTGTTGCATGTTGAGGAACTAGTTGCCCATTCCAAGACATAGTCTCTCAGGGTAAGTAAGGCTTATCATCGTTCCTTAAATTTCGTCATACAAAATGTGGAAGAAAATTAACGCATATAACAGAATGACGATGTCATGCAAATTCGATCAGATTAAAAAGAGCATTATATGAACATAATAACACTAACAGGCCCTCTGCTCGAATCGAATGACCTTTCTATGTTAAAATCGTTAAGAAGTTCTTGGTTTCCTTTTGGGAAAAGAAAACATCCGCTGATTTTAATCGTTTAGGAGGATTAACTTTAAAAATCATTGTTTTAACTTACCATATCTTAACACTGAAGATAACGCCAGCGGCCAGTGTTTTACGAGATGAGGATGGTGATTACTGGCGTCAAGTTAATGTAACAAAGCAGCATTTGTGATTCTACACATCATAAAACGTTTGCCCGCAAAACCGACCATGATATACGACATTGCCGTTCACACATCTGAATTTTTTATACTTAGCGTCTGGTTGAATCAGTTGTATGAATCCGAAAAAATTATCTACAGCGTTTGTACGTATAACCTCCACCTATTCGGAGATTATTACATTGAGACCTTCCAGTTTCATTTAGAAATTCGTCTTCAAAAGATGATTTCTTTAGATTTTTGACTCCAAATAATTTCCGGGCGTCATAGTGCGCATAGTAAAAGAGAAGGAAAGTGAAAAAAGAATATGGCGGGTTGCTTGGCAGGTTTACAGTCACCTTTATTGAACTGCATCAGTAAACCACAGCCAAAAGCTAAAGGAAACCTAGGTGAAGTCGGCATATCCCGGCCAACCCCCTAGCGAGAATCACGTTTCACTAAATCAAACCGATGTTATGTAATTGTTAACTAACGCATGTCACACGTCGTTTTTCGTTTCCTATATGGCCTTCCCGCTTCTCGTTTAGTGAACCTTGGTTGCTTGTGATTAAGATTGATGTATTGACGAACTGAGCGAGGAGATTGAGACCATCAGCATAGGAGTCTATTTAATAAGGAAATGTGCTAAGAATGTCTGTTCAGAAAGTCCGTAATCGCCTTGAGTATTAGCAATAAATATTTGATGAACATTGTTATTATCCTTATTAAAAATTTCCGTCATTTTCTCCCATTGTTGAAACAGAAATGAGTATTTTGCCGCCATAATGTGGAAGATCCCTTTTTTGCCAACAGGAAAAGGCCACTTTAGATTACCCCCAAGAAACTGATTATTATGCAAATTCTACTCCCTTAATTTAAACCCGAGTATTAAAATTAATTTTCAGGAATTCAAACTCATTTTAGTATAAAATCCAATCATAATCGTGATCTGTTTCCAAATTTCCCAAGTGTCTTCAATTTTTTGGGGGGGGCAGTGTTTTTCTTATTCCGTTTAAAACAAATTCAAGCCAGTCAAACTGATGTTACATAACTTTTTCACGGACCTTTTACCATTTGAGGACGAGTAACACCTATTCAAAGATATCATCAGTTGTAACCGTGATCCGCGACATGACACTTCTGCGGACTAATTGAAGTTGGACATATTATTTCCGATATTTGATAATTGCTCTCAGCATTAATATTGCCAAGATCAGAAACACATTTATCAGTTCTAAACTTGATCGCTTGGTGATGCAATTGCTGAGCTTGCATTGGTTACAAAAATACCCTTCCCCCTTTCAAGCTAATAGACTACAATGACTCTCTCTTTCTTCGTAAATTATAAATGACTGAGCAAATCATTAAAGCAATTTCGAACAGTTTCTTAAAGTATGCTTATTTGTGGCCTTTTGTTTTCTCGTCAGTCACGGCTTGTAAGATAATAATACTTGACTGCTACTTGAAAAGTAAAAAGGGACGTTGGTTAAGTGAAAACAAAGCGATATACTGTAAGCTGTTCTAAAATCTTACTTGATGTATACTTTAAATGCAAGGACGTAGAATGTTTTTAGCAGGCAATTTAATTATTCTTCCTCAGTGTTGACTACAGTTTGTCCAATCGCGAGATTTTGGTTTTAATTACGTCTGAGTTCAGCAGGTGTACCACAAATTCATTTTCAGTTTTGAGGAGCAAAAGCGAATTTCAAAAGGATAAGCTTTACTTTATTTTAAATGGGTTAAATTGTTGTGTATCTAATTGCAATACTAAAATTGGTGAATCAGTTTACAGCCACATTTACAAATTACAGTAAATTTCTGAAGCAAGGATTTAAATTTCTAAAGGAAGATTCCATCCCTGAAGCTTGAGACTTTCTTCAAAGGCTCGATGAGAAGAGAAACTCCTAGTTTGTGTCATATATAATTCGCTTGCATGTTAAAGCAATTAATTTAGAAAGCGTATCATACATTTGGGATCAAAGTGACCGATGTAAATATGCCACAACAGCTCCACATTCACATGTCCGGATGTATAAGCGCCAAAAAACTTAAAGATTTCCTTAAAGGTGTTTTCCCTCTTTCCTGCAATTACTTCAAGGGGTCTTAACGACAACGCTATTTTTAAAAAAATTTCCAACCTTTGCTAATGCGGCCATTTAGCAGTGGACTTGTTTTATCCCAAAAGGAAACAGTCTTGCCATACACACGCAGAACTTTGAAAAAGAATAATATCTACCAAGAAGATTTTGTTAATTGGCATGATTTACCGAACGAATTCGTTTCGAATCGTATTCATTTTGAACTTAATTTTGTGTTCGTTTGGTTGCAAAATGAACCTCACGGATAGAGCTTTCAAAGCGGGAGATCTTATTCTGGGCGGCTTGTTTCCCGTCCATTCCTATTGCTCGAATTGTTGTAAAGGTCAGTGCGGCGATCTTCGATCCCCTGACGCTCTTTATTTTGCCGAAGCCATGATGTACGCCATTGATGAAACAAACAGAAATTCAAGTATATTGCAAGGAATTTCTTTAGGATTTGAAATCTTCGATTATTGCTCAAAAGACGTAATAGCGTTGGAGAAAGCTTCTAATTTCCTTCCGTCGTGCTGGAAAAAGCCTTCATCACCAGTGGTTGGTGTTGTAGGACCTTATTCCAGCAGTGTCGCGCTTCAGGTATCCAATCTCCTTGGACTTTTCAAAGTGCCGCACGTGAGCTATGGCGCAACCAGTCCATTACTCAGCGACAAGAGCCGCTTCAAGTATTTTATCAGAACAGTTCCTTCTGACGCTGTGCGCGCTCAAGCGTTAGTGGATCTATTGTTGAAAAATGAAACAAAATACGTGTCTGTTCTATATTCTGACGATGAGTTTGGCAGAGAGGGGAAAAAACGCTTCACGCAAGCGGCGAAAGAGCGAGGCATCTGTATTGGTATAACAAGGGCGCTACCTCAAGGTCATACAGTGTTAACATTTGATGACATAATCATGGACATGAGCCAAAAAATAAATGCCCAAGTTATTGTCCTCTTTTGTTCCAAAAGTGATATAAGTTTGCTTTTTACATCGGTTAAAAAGTTTGGAAAGGAAAGGTTTTTCAGATGGCTTGTAGGAGGTGATTACGCAGAGATGTCCGTTTACTTAAATGGAAACGAAGATTTCGCTAAAAATATAGTTTTGTGTTCACCTCGTAATGAAAAGTTAGCGAGATTCATGGAATGGAGAAACAGAAACAACGTAAGTCACAGCCCGTGGTTCTCAGAAATAGAGCTAAAGTACGAAACCTCAAAATATCGCCCTGAAAATGAAGGAAAAACTATATCCGCAGATTTATACATTCAAAGCGTCATCAACTCCGTGTACGCTTTTGCTCACACACTGGACAAAATGTGCAAAACTTATTGTGTAAATAATTCTAACGCCGCAACGTGTTTGAAAGAAAAATCACTCAATCAAACCCTATTGCTGGATTATATTTTGAATGTAAATTATACGACGTTGAACGGACGGAAGATAAAATTCGACAAAAACGGAGATCTTTCCGCAGAATATGACATATTAAGACCTAAGAAAGAAGGGTCATCGTGGGGCGTCGAAAAGTTCGGCCGCTGGGGTCCACCGATAAAAGGGGCAGGGCCTGTTAAAGTGCAGCTATTTGAGGATGCACTTATACTGCCCAGAACCTTTTGCAGTCGTCCATGCGATGTGGGAGAAAGAAAAATTACTATCGAGACTTGTTGTTGGAGATGCGAACCATGTAAAACCGATGAGATCACATCGAGCAATCAAACGGAATGTACACCATGCACACCAGACTTCATGGTAATATAGCTTTGCAGTTATGATTTTTCATATCGTTGTTAAGAATTTATCCCTATTCATTTAGTATTCCCCATTTAAGAACAATTTTTATAACTACAGACAGGAAGCTTTGATTTAGAACTCGACATTTACTGCCATGGTATATCATAATTCTCTACGCTGCAAAGCTTCGAAAAAAAAGAGAATGTCAGCAATGTCACCACTGATCAGTCTTTTAGCCTTAACTGGCTTGTTTATTTTTGTTTTCATCCTATTTTACCAACTTTGGTCACAGCTGTGTTCCACCTATTTGAGAAATTGGTGTTGGAAGAGAAACAACGACTTTGAAACCTTGTGTTCTCACCTATTAGCGAGGAGCTGTTCTTTTGATTTTCATGAAATTAAAATCTAGACTACTTTTAACCATCTTTTCAGAATTTCTATGATAGTCTTTATCTAAATAAGACAGTACTTGGAGCATTTCTCATTAAAACGTCGTAGATAATCAGGGATTGCGTTGGTTTTCCCCAAAAAGCTCCGTGATTGGCTCATAAACTCGTGTTGCCTCTAAACTTATCAAATCACTCGGGTTTTCCCACGCGTCGTTTTAAATTCTCGTTGACTGTTTAGGATTTTTCACTTTGCTCTGATTGACCCATGTGGTTACTTTGCTTCTGGTTATACTACACTAAGTTGAGAGACCTCAAGTGTTATGTTTGGCCTCATGTTATAATGTTTATTTTAGCCAGATGAAAAAAGAGTAAACTGCCTACCTAAACCAGTTATCAATGTCGACCCGTCGTCATCTCTGCTTCTCTTCACCTTGTCGCTCTCAGCCACTGGAATTCTTTGTACTTTGTTCATGCTGGGTGTGTTCGTCATCCTCAAGCATCATCCAGTCATCAAAGCGTCTAGTCGCGGGCTAAGCTATATCTTGTTGGTTGGAATCATGATATCTTACGCTGAAAGCTTCGTAGATTTAATGGAGCCACGTAATGTATCCATGTTCATACTTTCCGGTTTTTGTTTCATTGTAAAAAGCAACACCAAATTTTTTGCGTTGGAATTAGAGTACGAAGAGCAAATCTAAAATGCTGAAATGAAATGCTGTTGCCAAATTCTATAAATTTTATGCACAATAAATTTTCCTTGTAATGAGGATCTTTTTCCAATTGTTACAATTATACTAACATCAACCTCAGTCGTTCACTTGGAAATTGACTCTACAGATTTGATGTATCGGTGTGTTGCATTTGTCAGATTGTCCCTTATAACGCCGGGTAAGAAAACCATAAACTGATAGTCCCTGATAACTTAATTGAATATGTTTATGTCCTATCCCTAGATAAACGCGTTTGCAGTTTGAGAGGATACACCTGTTTAGGCCATGTTACTTGCTATGCTGTGATGACCTCCAAGGTTCTGAGAGTGAATCGTCTCTTCAACAGCTCACTCCGTAAAACATTGAATCCTACATTTGTCAGCACGCGCTCACAGCTAGGATTCATAGGATTCATCTTAGGAATCGCCCTACTTTTCTCCACGATTTGGGGCTTTTTCACGTAAGTATCTAACAAAAAGTTATGGCAACGTTAACGTATTTCATTTACTTGTGGTAGTTACGTTTCGCGTTTGATGTTTGACCACTTAAAGGATCCAAGTCAACCACAAGACACTCCGCGCCTGGTCCACCATTTTCTATGCCATCTAAATTCGGGAAATTTCCATTGCGATCTATCATCCAGCCTTCAGAAATTAATTCTGAGTAGGATATATTTTAATTACTTTACTTTACGATGTAAGTAATTGCGTGGGTTTTGAATAAGGTGCCATCTCGCCATCAGTATTGTCTCGAGGTTAATCAAAGAAGGACGATATTGAGTTATAAAAAGCGATATTTTCTACTGTGTACTATTTTCTTTGTTTTTAAGTGACCCTCCTCGACCGAATAACTTCAGAAATTCTTCGGGTATCTTCTATTTCTTTCTTTAAGAGAATTGACCTCACCTCATAAGATTTTTATTTGTTTCCAGCTACCAAGACAGCGTTTTGAGAATCTATTCAGCAAAAGAGGTCATTGTCCAATGCAACATCTCAAACCCGCACGTGGTAGTCACCAACTCCTTCTATCTAAGCCTTCTCGCCCTGTGTGGGGTCTACACATTCAAAACCCGTAAGCTCCCAAAGCAATTTAAAGAAACCAAAAGTTTAGGTTTGGCGATATATACAGCAGCCACATTGCATTTAATTGTTTTATCTGTAGTTTGCACCATGAACAGCCAAAACTTGATACGAGGAAGGGTGGTTAGGTTAAGCCACCCTTTAGCCGCTTCAGCTGTGTTATTCCCCCTATTTTCGGCAAAGTTGTACACTATAATTTTCCGTGCGGAAAAAATGGTAAAACAGCTGCCAAAGAGGAAACCTAGAGCTGGAGATATTCCGCAACGTTATGCAAATAGTTCCTTGTTGTTAAGAATGAACCAATCAACTCCAGATCTTCTCCGAAGGCGGCCTGAGAATGTATTCAACCTCCACCTAGGATCGTTTCCTGAAGACGTAAGAAGTTACGCCGGGTCGCTTGCGACAGTCTCCGACGATGCCCGCAGCCGTGCAACATCTATCGATACATTACGAAGCAACTCTGGATGGCTGGACCGATGTTTAACTTTAGGCGAAGTAACCAGAAGAGGTGATCGAGATTCTCAGCTGAAGAACGAAAAGAATTACGACCATTCATTCTATTCCACTTGGTTATAAACTATCTATGCCAATAGCACGTAATGACCCACACGTATTTTAATTATAGATTTAAAATTAAAGACATTTTACCTTTGTATTGGAGTAAACAGTGGGCTCCGGGAGAGTCTTTCCTCGTTTGTTGCGGTTTTCGATAATATGCGCACTCCGACCAATTATTCTCTCATGAAAGAATTTGAGCTTCGTTGAACTTCAATCAGCTGCTCCATTGACAACCAGCAACTCCTATTTTGGAGAAGCATATAGTCGTCGTTATGAGCGAAAAAGTTCTTTATTGGGATATTTGATTACACAAGAACAGAGAAGCTGTGAGCGATGCATTCGGCAAGAGAAAAGTTAATCAAATCGACGATTTAGGTATAATTATCAAAACTTGTGATAAATAATTGTGCAATTTTGTGGAGGTGTATAGGTAAAGACTGCCTCAAAGAGAGAGGGCAAAACGTGTCCCTGGCAGAAGTCGGTCTAGAAAGTATCTCCATGGTAAGCGAGTGCGGTGTTCCGAGGGTAAAAAGTGAAGGGAGGCTGCCAAATGTGTCCCTGAGGGGTTTTAGATAAAAAGAATAGTTTCCCACGAATAATTCAAGGCAAAGCAGGTGAAAGATCTCAAAGAGTAGCGGGATAAGTTTTGGCCAAATGTTCCAGAGATCAGAGTTGGAAAAACTCATCTTTGGAACTTATCCGTCTATACTGCATGAGTAGTAGCCTGAAAAATTATATCCCACACGAAAGAAAATATTTTCTAAGTGTACGTGGAGAAAGTGAAAGACAATTTAGACTCCCTCATCCTACGCATAACGAAAAATGACAGGCAGAGAAATGTGATCAGGAGCCAGTTTCTCTGTCATGTCTGTCATTGTCCCAACACTATGATGAAAAAGAAGATGCTATTTGTGTTATCAATGCGGCTACACAAACGGAACCCGTGGATTAACCTTTCTATTGAACAAGCGAAAAGAGGCACGCAGGTGAAAGCTTGTTACGAGGCATTGATTGAACGACAATACAACAGTGCTACTCAGGAGCAACTAGGTTGCTAATTGGAGGAACATACTATAGAACTCGAAATGGAACTGGAACTGAACCTGTGGGTATTTAAATTTCCAACTTGTCATGCCACTTTGGAAATATCCTGCTGAGTGAGTTGTACGTTATACAGTTCAAACTGTGACTGAATAAGTTAGAATTTGAGGGAAGGGAACTGTAAGACTGTAACAGGTCACATTACAATAAACTTGTGAGATCACAAAATCATGAGAACTACAATGAAATCGTAAGGACGATTGATACTAAAATGTGTGAAGCATTTTAATTTCAACCACTAGAGCGCGTTCACTTCGCATTTCTTTCGGAGCTGACTGTAATAAAAGTTGCGGTTGCAAAGGTACTTTTAGGTCTGCAATTGTTTCTCAGGTTTCCTCGTGTAGTAAGTGGGATGCCTCAAACTCCGGTCGGAAATTTCCAAGGATCCTGCGTATTCCATTTACACAGAAATTCCAGAGGATGGCGCTCACAGTATGAACTTACATTCAGCGAGACAGTTTTACCGATAATTGTATTTGTATATGTATGAATGTATTTGCGATATGTAGACGGCCTGGCCCAGTTAAGCTTACAACTGGTTTAAAATGGGGCCTGTGTAAACGATGATGTGCACGTCAAGTCTACAACTGTTTAGCGACTCACTAACTCATCTTGTACATTTTTTTGAGGGACTTTAACGACGGCACGTTTTCACTGAACCTACAATTCACACTATTACAGCTGGTAACTTTAATTTTCATGGTAAGGATGAAAAGAAAACAAGCATGCCCATATTTACAATTAATTTTGATATCTCTTAATCATAGATTTTTTTGTAGAAAGCCCTATAAGATGCAAAGGAGAATAAGTCGATTTTGGCGCTATATCAATGTATTTATAACTGTTTACTTTATCATATCATTTATCATCAAAGGTGGTTAAACCAAACTTGAGATACCTGTGTATAATGTGTGAATGCGTGGTATTAATAATGCAGTACTTTTAAATTATGCACCACCGACTGCAGGCTTATTCTAATTCTGCATTACTTAAAGTAAAACATATTTGTCTCCAAGGAGACAGGTTTTCTGGCTTTTAACTCAACATTATCTCACTAAAGCAACTAGATTTCCTCCATGATTGGTCTCGGCAACTCACAGTGACCTACGGAACGTATATTATCGAACAACCATCTGAGGTAAAAAACAAATCTTGAAATTTTTTTTTAATTGTTGAAAGAGTCTTGACATATAATAAATAATTTCTGATATTCTTATGTCAGTCTACCTGTATTCTTGTTTAAAAGTATGAAACGGGTCTAATTTATCAGATCCATGAAAATTTTTGCTTAGATTTTGTCTGTTATGGATGACAATTGTGGACGGTATCATACCTTCATTTTATTACAATGAAGGTGAGAGTTTGGCTCGCTTTTAGACGAAGAGGAGACAAAACAACAAAATCAAGTTAATTGAAGTTTTCAGGCTAAGGTTTAAAAGTTTGATAAACCGCAGCCAGGACCAGTCACGTTCAAGAAGATCAATAAGTCTGCATTTTACAAGAAATAAAGGCCAATTAAACTTGCGGAAAAAATTTATTTTTTGAGTTATCGCAATCTTACGATTTTTGTATTTAATGATACAAAACAATCCATTCGATCCTCTTTAGATTTGCAAAATCGATTAAATAAAATGGCCGACGCCACCGACTGCCATGGCAACTGGATATTCTCTGGTCCTGATGGTATCAAACCGTTTTCCCGTTACGAGTTGCGTGAAGCCAGTTACTTTGGTCACACAACCTTTTCACTCGAGCGCACAAGTGACGTCAAACACGTATGGAGGGCACCTTGGCGGAGCGCGAACTTGCCCGCCAAAAGTGGCTGGGTCGGCGCCATTGGTTGGAACGTATGGTCTTACAATGATTGGCGGCTTCTGAAAAGTGGTCATCAGATCACAGCTGGTCCATTCCGGACAGCTACAGCTCATCGCATTGTTAACGAAGGAGTTTATTAACACAACAGTTCGAGATTCGACATTGGAAAAATTGTTCTTGAAAATTTAATCAGCTATTGATACGAAAATGCTGTCATAAAAATCATTACCCATTCAAGTATTGTCCTGCCCATAAAAAACGAAATTCAGTATTTTGATTAACTCGTATCTTTTAATGATAGGAAGTTGTAGGGATGGAAGTAATTCGCTTACATCTTTTTTCTATGTTTCTGATCTCTTAAAAGGAAACTGCCTGACTTCTTATGTTCATGTTATCTTAATTACTAAAATTCTCCTAAATCACCACAAAATATTGGCGCGACGTGCATCCGTGCTCTTCGAGAATCGGCACTTTAGCAATTCTATAAGAAGCACTTACATTCTGATCAGCAGATTGTAAGATGTTATGGTATGCATCTGCAGTAAAATGTTATAACATGCATTTGCAGTGTTCTTCTCACGCGTTCGCAAGGTCAATTTTCGTGGAATGCTTCAGGGTAATCAGTACACAAAATTCATACATTCTACAATTTCGTGTGCATTGAATTGTATACCTTTGACTCGACAATCCTTAGTCAGTATCCAATATTGCAGTAACGTGGTCCGACCATGGCAACCAGTAACCTAAATTTATCTACAGGTCCTTCAGGAAAAGCCTCTCACAATTAAATACTTTATGGATATTTCGCAAATATTGTTGAAAACAAAAGATCGTGACCTATATAATTAATGAATAATCCAACGAAACCCAGTTTTAAGCCAACTTATTGTTTAAGGTATTTTTTTTATCAAGAACTACTGGCACATCAGCTTTCCTGGACGCCATTCCCGCCAAAGCTTTTCCCTGTCAGTTCCAGAAGTTCTAATCACTGGTCGACCCGAAGGCCAGTCTTTTAACCTGTCGGATAGTTCTTTCATGGCCAACATTGAAAATGGTCGGTTTGTATTTCTTGTGGGAAACTTTCTTCTTCTTGCGTGATCATGTTGAAAAGAAAATGCTCGCTGGTAGTGACATATGTTTTGCTCTTGACTCAAAAGGCAGCCCATGACAAGGCAATGATGATCAATAGAAAGATAAAAACTTGTCTCTTTACTCTTGGAGAGAAAACCGAGTTTCACTGAAAAAAAGAAATACATTTTAAACACCTAATAAGCCAAATAAACTGGGAAGATTTTAAATTTGTGATAAAAATGTCGTTAAAAGAGTGTGTCGCTGAAAAACACAGGAGACAGTGGAAAGCAGTCATCGTACAGATTTTAATTAACCTCATTGCTTCCAAAATCACGATCGCGTGGACGAGAGAAAGCCCTACCTGAAAAGTGATATATAAAATCATATACAGATGTCCAGTAATTCAAACTTCAACCCGTTTTTGTGTCAGCATTGCCCATCAGTGAAAACTGAATCTAACCTCAACTGTTCGTGTCCGGAGCTAAGATTGAACGCTACTTGATGGAAAAGAATAGTTGTATTGTAGATATTAAGATGGCTTACGCAACTCAGTTATTTAGTATTGTTCCTACCTTCTTAAGAGATAAAACGGAACTGCGCATCAATATCAGCCGGACGTCCTCACAGACAAAGTTACGCAATCAAGGAATACAGTGAATGGCAACGATTCGACATAATCACAGCTTTCATTATCCGCTTCGAACGGATTTAAAAGTATGAGATAATTGTCTTCTATGCGATTAAATAACGCTGAAAATTGTGCATTTAAAATGTAACCCTTTTCGGTAAGTTAAGAAATCGTTCAAAAGAAGTGAATTGAAATGTGAGCCAGTCTAATGTCATAAGAAATACAGCAACGTTTCGTGTATGCCCCTTAGATTTCCTTAAAAAGTGGCTAATGTTATGATGAAGTCAAAAGGGTGTGATTAAGAGATATAACATTTTAAAGTAAATTTCAAAGACTTCTTGAATGGCGAGGTCGTCATGCGGCATGACGTCAATTTGTAATGCTTAGGACCCGACTTGTCCCTAGAGAACGCACTACCATACAAAAAAGTAGCTGTTATACAAAAGTAATTAAGTTCGTTTTGGTATGGAAAAAACGACCACAGGTTGAAAATTAGATATATTGTAGTGGTATATCGTCATTTAGAAACTTTGATAGGCAAACTAATGAACTCTCTATTAAACAGATAACTCACTGGTGTTTTTATGATATTTCAATGGTATGACATACTTTTTTTTTTCGCTGATTGTAGTTATAATTTTTTCAAAAATAGAGAAGGTTTACTTTCCCCTGGATAAACAAGGGTCCTATCACACATCTACATTCCTTTAATCTCCAACTCTCTACTACAGCATTACTTATTTTAAGCAAATGAAGATCATCGCAGTATATACTCAACTTAAGCAGTTGAGAAAGAAGGCCTGAAAAAAATTCAGGCCTGAACGGGAATCGAACCCATGACCTCTGCGAATACCGGTGCAGCGCTCTAACCAACTGAGCTATCAAGCCAACTGGGAGCTGGTCAATTGTGAGTTCGTTATATACCCGTAGATGGAGAAGGTGTGATAAGAATACATGAAAGTCATATATTTGTACTGCGGAAAATACATTTTAAGCAAATGAAGATCATCGCAGTATATACTCAACTTAAGCAGTTGAGAAAGAAGGCCTGAAAAAAAATTCAGGCCTGAACGGGAATCGAACCCATGACCTCTGCGAATACCGGTGCAGCGCTCTAACCAACTGAGCTATCAAGCCAACTGGGAGCTGGTCAATTGTGAGTTCTTTATATACCCGTAGATGGAGAAGGTGTGATAAGAATACATGAAAGTCATATATTTGTACTGCGGAAAATACATTTTAAGCAAATGAAGATCATCGCAGTATATACTCAACTTAAGCAGTTGAGAAAGAAGGCCTGAAAAAAAATTCAGGCCTGAACGGGAATCGAACCCATGACCTCTGCGAATACCGGTGCAGCGCTCAGGCCTTCTTTCTCAACTGCTTAAGTTGAGTATATACTGCGATGATCTTCATTTGCGTAAAATGTATTTTCCGCAGTACAAATATATGACTTTCATGTATTCTTATCACACCTTCTCCATCTACGGGTATATAACGAACTCACAATTGACCAGCTCCCAGTTGGCTTGATAGCTCAGTTGGTTAGAGCGCTGCACCGGTATTCGCAGAGGTCATGGGTTCGATTCCCGTTCAGGCCTGAATTTTTTTTCAGGCCTTCTTTCTCAACTGCTTAAGTTGAGTATATACTGCGATGATCTTCATTTGCTTAAAATGTATTTTCCGCAGTACAAATATATGACTTTCATGTATTCTTATCACACCTTCTCCATCTACGGGTATATAAAGAACTCACAATTGACCAGCTCCCAGTTGGCTTGATAGCTCAGTTGGTTAGAGCGCTGCACCGGTATTCGCAGAGGTCATGGGTTCGATTCCCGTTCAGGCCTGAATTTTTTTTTTTTTTTTTTTTTTCAGGCCTTCTTTCTCAACTGCTTAAGTTGAGTATATACTGCGATGATCTTCATTTGCTTAAAATGTATTTTCCGCAGTACAAATATATGACTTTCATGTATTCTTATCACACCTTCTCCATCTACGGGTATATAAAGAACTCACAATTGACCAGCTCCCAGTTGGCTTGATAGCTCAGTTGGTTAGAGCGCTGCACCGGTATTCGCAGAGGTCATGGGTTCGATTCCCGTTCAGGCCTGAATTTTTTTTCAGGCCTTCTTTCTCAACTGCTTAAGTTGAGTATATACTGCGATGATCTTCATTTGCTTAAAATGTATTTTCCGCAGTACAAATATATGACTTTCATGTATTCTTATCACACCTTCTCCATCTACGGGTATATAAAGAACTCACAATTGACTAGCTCCCAGTTGGCTTGATAGCTCAGTTGGTTAGAGCGCTGCACCGGTATTCGCAGAGGTCATGGGTTCGATTCCCGTTCAGGCCTGAATTTTTTTTTTTTTTTTTTTTTTTTTCAGGCCTTCTTTCTCAACTGCTTAAGTTGAGTATATACTGCGATGATCTTCATTTGCTTAAAATGTATTTTCCGCAGTACAAATATATGACTTTCATGTATTCTTATCACAGCATTACTTATGTAGCCAAGGTCATCACCAGGGAGAAATCCAACTACATGTTACTTATTTACAGATTTTATCTCTACCTTTGTTAAAAGATTATCGATTAAGTACCGAAGGAATCGATACAACGTTGAGAAAAAGATTAAAATACTTTGAACAAACTTGAACAATGAAAGGGTCTATTTTTATACAAACCATCGATGACATGGCTCAGTCTTGTGAAATCCTTTGGAAACAAAATTAGTTACATTGTAGGTGAGCATCAGTGGGAAACGCAAGTTTGTCAGAGCACCTAGTTGATGCGTTGATGTTCTCATTTAAACTGCGCTATAAGAGAGGGGCATTGGGATTTTGGCTATTTTTTAGATCGGTTTTTCAGTTTTTGTACTAGAAAACTTCGGGTTTTCGGTTTTGGTGTTCATTACGGTTTGCAGATTTTCTGTTTTAGAGCATTTTGTTTTTGATTTTCTTCAAAAATACTAATGAATTTTCGGATTTGGTATTCGACGTCGTTTTCGGTTTTCCCTATTTGGGTTCCGGTTCCTCTTCTACCTGAGCGGCAATTACGCGCCTCCTCTGATTTCGGATAGCCGCGAAACCTCTGTATGCTGCATCGGATCGATTAGGGTTCTGATAACTGGGATCCAAAATTTTTCACGTTTATGCATACGGTTTTCGGTTTTGATCGAGTTATTTTTGCGGTTTTGGATGATTTTTTTCTACTGTTTTGCGGTTTCTAATAGACCTCAATGCCCCCTTCTACCACAACAAAAACAATCAGACTACTTGTGCGCCAACTCCACTCTCCCTCTTTTATTGTTTCGATTCAGCTATATGAATTATTCAACGGTTCAGTCTTAAGGCGTGTATTTTTCTTCTTGCTAATCGTCAACTTGAACAAAAAAATTATAATCGATGGCAGCAGCAGTAATCATATTCAGCTTATTAATGCACTGGTGCCGTGAGATATTACATAGTTAACCTTACGTAGTTTGTAACTGTTTGTCTTCTTTCCTAACTAGTGACATACAAATTGGCACCAAAGGAGAACTGTAGGAAGGCAAAACCATTTTCTTTACTTGCAGCGATCCTTTAGTTTGCTCTTTGGAAGGAATGTAAACGACTCCTCTTTGACTGTAATCGAATACCTCATCCTCACTGTTGCTGGAATAATCATCTTCATCGGCGAGAAAGAAGATGGTGTCAGCTTCTGAAGGAAGACTCTCTTGTTCCCCAGACGGCTGGATCATCATAAATAACAAACACGTCAGTATACTAACGAGTCCCAGGATTCGGAAGGCCACATTAGTATCAAAACCCTGGATTAATATCCCCCCGAATATTCCTCCAATGCTTCCCCCCACCCCTAAATACAACCCCTGAAGAAGAAATAAACCTGTTGGAAAGGTCGATGTTGGAGTGTAGTTCGTGATGTACAAGAGGAATGCTGACCAGGCCGTAGAATTGGAGATTCCCTGCAGAAGCTCAACCGGTGGGGTAACCCACGAGGAGCGAGGGGTGCTAAGCCAAGAGTAAATCAAGAATCGTAGAGCATAGGATGAAAGACCAAGATACACCATACCGATATATCCCATGTAGGTCATAACAATCGGCGCGGACAGAGTCATGATCGCATCCGAAAAATACTGACTGACAACCGTGAAGCCCACAACGAGATCCGAGCCTCCAATATCCACTATATTCCAGTAAACAAAGTTAAAGAGAACCCCTCGGAGCATTCCCATGATCAAAACGATGAAAACAAAGGTGATGTGTTCTGATGACACCAGCAGCCGCAGTGACTCTTGGATTTCAAAGCCGCGACGGCACCTTCTGTAGGAGAAATCAAATTTGAGCGAAATTGCTATGGCAACCGCCATAAGTAGAGAAAAGATGATGAAGGCTATCTGGTAATTTGCATATTCAACGTCACAAATTGTTATTTTAGGGGCAAAATGAAGCAATAAACCTGTGATCAAAGCTACAAGTCCAATACCAACCGAACTATATATATTGTTGTTGGCTACGTTTTGGTAGAGCACACCTAAATGCTCCAAGAATGTCCCATCAAAATGAGTGTTAAGATCATCCGTAGGCGATTGAAGTATTTCTCCTACAAACACGATAAAAAGCATCTCGTTGAATATTATACTGGAGTACGGGTTCTTTCTCCTGTTGTAATATGGTACTCCTCGAGATTTAAAGTCATACGGTTTTCGCTGACCGTTTCCGCCTTTACTATCAGTGCTAGCCTCTAATTCTAGTCCCGACATTTCCAAACTATTAAAAAATTGCCTTTTCAAAGAATAAAATCGTGAATGATGTGATGTTTCTTTTCCCTCTACATCATTTTTGATATTTCCTTTGGGAGCCTTTCCAGTTGCACCGTATTTTTGAGAGTAGCGAGTATTTTTCTTCTCATAAACTGTATGTTGTTCTTTCGCGAGCGAAATACTGACTGGTAGATCGAATTCCCTTTTTTCCTGACCGGGCAGGAAATCTTCATGTTTCGAGCTGAGTTGAGCGGTGTAATTTCCTTGATTAAAGCAAGGCTCGTTGGCTGACGAATGAGAAACAAACATCAGCGGGATGGTGAACACAATCCAACTCACAAGCGAAGTGACTAGTACAAGTTTTCTCATTTTATACCTATTAGACACAAAGCTCCACATTGGAGCACAAAGTAAGGCAATGAGGGGACGAATTCCTCCCAGGATTCCTATCTGCCAAGGGTCCATTCCAACAGCTCGATAGTACAAGTTCAGGAAAGGAAAAAGAGACCCCAAGGAGCCAAAAAAGATGTAATAATAAGTAGTCGGGAGCCATGTTGTGAGTTGCACCTTGTTTACTTTCCAATGTCCGCCTTTCAGAATCCTTCCCATAGTAAATAAATGCGAAGTAAAATTTACTTCTGCCATGAAATAGAAAACGTCATTTCAGAATCTTTTGAAAGCAGATCCTCAATATTCTCTTGGTGGATTTTCAAGTTGTCCTTGATTAGTGATATGTCTGTTAAGATGTCCCGTTTCCCTCAGTTTTGGAGCGATTGGATTTCGCTTCCTAGGTGTAAAATGTAGCCCTAAAGAATGGCAATGACTGAATGAGTAATCCAATATTTCTTTTCCAGCGGTATCTATAGCATGGTTCCCTTAGATGTACCACCTAGTTTGGATATTATCAAAAATCATTGATCTAAGAATTATTTTGTGTTTTGCACCCACAACGATTATGCTGTAAGATCGAAATAAATTTTTTCTCGACTACTTCGGTTGCTAGGTTTCTAACTTAACGTATTGAAAGCTGAGGACATTGACAATTTCTTTTTTTTCTTTCTTATTACATGTTTTTACCTCTTCCAGTCTAGTTTCTTGAAATTACATTCCACCCTTGAAATCTTTGGGAATTTTGATCAAACGTTCTTAAAAATCAAGATTCTTTAAAATTTATTCAAACTTGCGTTTACTGGGAAGAAAAAAGGTAAAACAGTAGTGTATTTGTAAAGAACAGCTGAACAAAGAATGGACAGAGAACAGCCCGATGAAACCCAGGCTCTCAAAATGAAAAAGAAAATGTTTCATATTTAATTATTTCGATACTCTTAGTTAAGTACTTTGAACTATTTTATCTTCTTACATGCACGAATGAAAAACCTGAACTCATGCGCCAAAAGATAACCGAAATTTGCGAAAGAAGAAGTGTTGGAAATCTGTATCATAAAAAGTTGAATTATGCTTACGCAGAAGTAGGTAATTTAAAAACGTTTTCCACTTCCTCCGAGCCAGGCTTTTTAACTCCAATTATAGCAAATAACCGGGACTGACGCCGCAGCAAAACGATCAAGCATTTCCAATTAACATTGTTTTTGTTGCACACAACACGGGGTCGTGAAGGAAAATTTTGGATGAAAATATTTGACCCATACATAATACGGGAACCATTTAAATGCACATTGAGAGAGGTGGCTAAAACAGTAAAATATATCTCCCTAACATAACTCTTCTAAGAATGCTTTGATCGCTTAGCCGAAGGAGAATAAGAAGCAGGAGTCAAAAAACTGTGGAAGTGGGAGGAGCAGAAATCAGGGTCCACTTCACCTGTTCGAATTCCTCATTTTAATTCTGAAAAATCTGAAATTTTTACCGAAAATTTAGGTTAACAGGAGGGTCAGCCAAAAATTTGGAAATAAGCACCTCGCAGGATAGTGCAGGACAGGCTGAGTCACCATATAAAAGTTTACAAATCGTACGTGGATCACGTGACCTTATCTTAAAGGAAAAATGCATTCCAGCTTACTCATGTTATGACGCATTTTTGTTAAAGCAGGTAAATTTTATGCTCCAGTCGTTACGGAGGAGTTCGCTAACTGTGGCATTTTGCCTACAATTTTATCTTTACACCTGCAAAGACATTTTCAAATTCTAAAGGGGCCATCTCAAGTTTTTTCCCAACTTGTCGATACTGGTAACATTCTTAGGAGTCTAAAACGGTTGTTCTTCTTCACTCATTTCAAAATTAAATTATCATGATAATTAAGGCAATTCTACGCAATTCCTAGGCAAACATTCTACAGAAAACGTGAGATGAACGCCGTTTTGTTTGCTATCGATGCAAAGAGAGCCGTGATGGGTTGTTAATATTTTTTTTTCCTTTCTAATCTCTATACAGGCTGCCTCAAGCATGAGAGCTCGCTTCCAAAGGCTTCATGACATCCAAGGCTTGATCACATCCCTGTCAATTACGCACTGTGTCACGCGTCACGCGTCACGTTCCAAAATGTATCATAACGTCATAGTTTCCAGTCTATATTTGGAGTTGGTCACGTGACGCAACAGTTCGTAAACTTTCCAAGCTGACGGAAATCGTGAAAATAGTGGTGATTGCATTGTGGTTTTCGTCAAGAAGAGCTCAAAGCGTACATTTTTTTGCAAGATGAATAGGCTTTTCGGGCGAGGGAAACCAAAAGCACCACCACCGAATCTCACCGATGCTATCGCTAACGTAAGATTGAGATCTGTTCGAAAATCGAATTCAACATGTCTGCTAGAGCCATGTAGATCTCGATGAAATATTGTGTTTGTTACGTATCTAGGTCGACAGTCGAGGAGAATCCATAGAGAAAAAAATTAGTAAACTTGATGCTGAACTTATGAAGTACAAAGATCAAATGAAGAAAATGAGGGATGGACCATCTAAGGTATGTTTGGAAATTGGCTCATTGGCTCAGGCTTAGTCTGTCTGTATCAGTTAATTTTGACGGTTGTTGAAGTCTAATCTAACTGTTTAAAACGACTTTATTGAGATAAAATTA
The DNA here is from genome assembly GCF_964200805.1 of Pocillopora damicornis. NCBI lineage: Eukaryota > Metazoa > Cnidaria > Anthozoa > Scleractinia > Pocilloporidae > Pocillopora > Pocillopora damicornis. The sequence goes on from NC_142678.1 coordinate 10,799,940, forward strand.
TATGCTATGTAAAAAAGATATCTAAAATTTACCCTCATACTTATTCCTTGTTGGTGAACACCCATAAATACAAATGTTACAGTCATACCTGCTCTTCTTGATTAAACTTGTACTAAAGTTCCAAGGAATTTCGAATGTCTCACTGTAGCTTTGAACTGCAAGTGAAGGGGTTTGGCATGTATGTTTGCCTCTGTCTCAGTTCTTTCAAAAAGCATTTTCACATTTTACACTGTCATTATAATGGGAAGAGAAGTCATCATGGCATGGAAAATTTGAGATTTTACCCATTTGAATCTAAACTAGGGAAGTTTTGAAAGTGACAAAACAACCCATGCGGGGTCTGTCTGAGGGACTGGGGGCTTCTCCTCCAACCCCCCCTCCCCCCCCCCAAAAAGTAAAAATATAGGCATTAACAAGATACCTAATGCTTGTGTTTTGAAGATTTGAATTATCACTCTCCATGTGTCTTTGTTTAAGTAAAGGTCTAGCTTGAAAGAAGCTTACATAACACCCAGATAAGCTGTATTACATGGTCTGTGTACCAAATGTTTTATTTTCAATTCTTGTACCCTCCTTGTTCCATTTGTTTAATTTTGAAATCTACCAACTTTTTAAAGAGATTCTAATTTATACAAACACCTACACACACATATATATTTATGCTTAGTACAGAATTGCTCTTAATGTTTGGCCTTCTCCCTTTATGTCATACAAACACAGTGTTGTATTTATTTCACAACCTTTACTCAGCTTGTTCAACTTTGAATGGTTATTGATTACAGAATATGATCAAGCAAAGAGCACTCAGAGTACTGAAACAGAAGAAACAGTAAGTTTACTTGATTATAGATATTGACACTGTACCAGTGGAAAAGCTGGGAATAAAGACCATAGTAAAATTCTAAATCATGAACCTTTTTACTAAAAGAGTCAGTTATATCCAGGAGTAAATCTTCAAACCCTCTTCCAAAGTTTGTCTCTAACTGGTTTGTTGTCCTGAATATTATGTTCATGGCTTCAAGTAAGTGTATACACATTCTAGCTTTCATTAGAGGTAAATGTTTCTCTCTCATGATGCATAGAAGAGATGGGTAATTTTGACTGATGAAGCGATGAAATATGTTTAACTACAAAGGGCATCAAGTTCCTTTCAAATAATTAAATATTCTTTGCCCCACCAGATATGAAAGTCAACTTGAGAATCTCCGGCAGCAGTCTTTTAACATGGAGCAAACAAATTTTGCAACACAGACATTAAAAGATACCAAAACAACTGTAAGTAATTCTGCTTGTAAATGATGCAGGCATAGAGAAGTTTAAAGTTTGCAAATGTTTTTGTGAACTTTTAACTTCTAATTTATCTTGCTCATGATTTGTTTTATAGCATTTTTATGGCATACAATTGTAATAATCATTGCCTGTGTTATTATCATTAGTTTTGCAATATTTTACTCTTAGGTTGATGCTATGAAGTTAGGACTTAAAGAAATGAAGAAGGAATACAAGAAAGTGGATATTGATGAAATTGAGGTATGGTGAAGTCAAAGGTTTGTGTCTTCATTGTGATACTGTTTCACTCCTAATGGAAAGAATTGCTTTTGTTACTTTAACATATTCTAGGCAGGAACGCTGATAATATTTCATATTTCAAGCTTGTGAGATTACTAACCTATCCATGAGTCAGTGACATATGAGGCAAACCTCTTCAGAATACATGCTGTAGTTATTACTTCTAGCTACAAAGATTTACTGAATAGTTTTTAACCTAGCCTTAAAAGAAACATTCAGAATAACGAGATTTCTAGTTCTTAGCAGTTACTCCAGCAGAGTCATCACTGATTTAACATTACAAAATTATCATACCACTTTAATACCCCCTTTGAAATACACTTGACTTTATATGAAACCTTTTTCATACTACTGTAAGAATGAAGATATGACCTCCACAAATAATATTATTTATGAAAACATTTTGGACATTTCATAACTATTTCTCAAGGATCTTCAAGATGACATGGCAGACATGCTTGAGATTGCTAATGAAGTTCAAGACACCTTGGGAAGATCGTATGGAATGCCAGAAGACATTGATGAGGCTGACCTTGAAGCAGGTTTGCTGTATCACATATTAGCTTGTTATTTAGTCAGATGATTAATGAAAGCAATTCTGGGAGGCTTATAGACCAAGTGATACTTGTTTGTCAAAATTATGGTGACATTTTATACAGAATTGGAAGCTCTTGGAGATGACCTGGCTCTAGATGAAGACACCTCCTACTTAGATGAAGTTCCAGCTCCATCAGATACCTTACCAGGGGAGGGAGATCAGGAAGGAACAAAAACACAAGTACAGTTGCTTATCATGTTAAAAATGATTGTCATTGTTTTCAGCCACTCTGTCAGTCCCACTCCTGATATAATATTTTCAATGGTGAAATTTGTTAATGGACTCTGACTGTTCTATTTCTGAAAAGAAAGATTTGTGCAAATTTCCAAGTTATAACTTCCCTCTAAAAAACTTAATCCAGCAATAACTCATGGTAATGACTTGTGAAACCTCAGCTTGATAACTACTGGAAGCTGCCTGTGTATATCACATTTCTAAGAGCAAGCCTTCACTGGTTTCTTACATAAGAGTCTTCTCCAGTTTTGGGTCACTGATGTTACTTTGGAATCTAAAATATTATATTATGATAAGCAAGATTTTTGTATCATGCATAGTTTTAAAAAATGAATTTTCTGCATTTATGAGGTTCAATATAACTCAGTTGATCCCCGTTGATTATGTTTCATCAGGCCTTTTACTTACATGGTACATGTCATAAACTAGAATTAATGTAACTCTTGCACTGACAAAGGGCTAATGCTTGAAACATCAGCTTTTAGTCTCTTTACAGTGTCCAATTTACAAAATCAACATGATAATACTAAATTACCCTGTTATACTCTCCTACTGATGCAGCACCACAATTTCTTTCAAAACTTGCCCCCTTTATTCTTGCTTTGTTACCTATGTTACTGAGAATGGGTTTGGACAAGGGGAGTGCTCAGAACTGAATCAATACTTCAATTGAGCCTTAGGCAAATGCAAGACAGTATACATCTTTCTCTTCCTCCCCATCCTCAGCCCACCCTCCCTTATTGATTGTAGCAAATTCTGTTCTAACTTGCATGTAATTTGCCTTGTTTTGATCATCTTTTTTTTTAATGGTTTTTTTGTTCACTTCTAATCTGTTTCAGGATGGAGTACAAGTTGATGAATTTGGCCTTCCAGTTCTAGCCAAAAATTAGATTCAAACACTGATTATTAGTATTTAACTTTAACTGGTAACTCCATTGCTATGTGAATTTGTTGAGTATCCATAGTAGCTAATTTTAAGTTCCAAGAACATTTTCCATGGAATTCCTTTCGGTGCTTCGTCCTTCACAAGCCAGGGTTGTAGCTTTATACCGAATGCCATGATCTAGGCATATTCATTTCCCAAGACTCCATAATGTTTCAACAGAAGTAAAAATATTGTGAGCCCATTGTAAAATATGATTTAAGAAAATTTTTTTAAGTAACCTAAGGCTTGATAAAAGTTAGGTATGGGTTACACCTTTTATGGTAAATTATTATCCATCCTACAGGAAGAATATTTTGCATAAGGAGATGTTGAATGTGTACTGTTCACAAAAATTTGTTGGTTTTCATTGGTGTATGAACCTGTGAAGTGCAACTCTGTTTGGGTACAACTGGTTTCCTAGTTTCTGTTGTTTTTTATTGCTTTGACTTCTTGTTTTGTTTGTTTTATTTTACTAGTGAACTTAACAGGTTCAAATACTAAGCTTGAGCCAAATTTACCGTGATTTGTATTCATAGTGTCTTGTAATATTGTAAGAAATAGGTACAATGACACATATCTTGTACATGTTTATGTAAAGCGGTTTTTATTATAGAAAGAAGAGGAATGAACATGAATCTTGGTCAAGTGGGTTACGTCTAGTTGAGCTGAAGTTCCATGTTGCGGAAATTAGAATAAAAAATAGTTAGATGGTGATTTCACAGTCATTAAAGGTACTTTTCCTCAAGTTTTACTCAAGTTTTGTTCATTGAACTTCAGTTTCTAGTTCTTAACTCTTTCATTCCATAATTTGCAGACAGTCCACCGTATATGGGTAATTTTCTGGTCAACATTTACGTGTCTAATCGGTCATCATTTCCAGTTCTTCTTTGGATATTCAACCATGAGCCAAACCAAATTTTATATTAGGGTTCGGAAAGGGTGTCTGCAAGACCCCTCAAGTGGAACAAGAAGTAGCTCTGATGCATCATGGTAATTAGGAAAAAGTTACAAATGACAACAACAGTTTTTTATTTCCAGGTGTGCTATAGATTTTACCCGTGATAATAAAAAGTTAAGTTATTGAAAATGATGGAATCAACTGTGGTTTAAAATTTTTGCAAATAGAGAGTGCACAGCCACTTGGAGATAGAAAATACTGATCGAGGAACGTGATTCGTTATTCATGAAATCTCCGCTGAGATGTACTTGACTTGTGAACTATTTCTCTAATTTCGTTAAAAGTGAAATATTTTTTCAAGGTTCTCTATGCTGGCAGCTCCGTGATTCTTCAAGGGAGGATTTTTTTTTCATATGCCCAACTACACTTCATTCATTATCCGTGCCCAATTATTTTTAGAATTTTACATGGCATCCTTAACAGATTAACGCTACAACCTAGGCACTTTGAATCAACCAGATGTAGACCTGTTCAAAAATAATTGGTCAGCAAAACCAAGCATTGAGCATAACTTTAAAGTATTTATTTTTTGACATTTATTTCCATTTCTTATTCGTGCTTATGGCCGAATTATGATGATTGAAAATGTACAGGTAAATTTATCCCTAGAAATTGCCTAATCTTAGCAGTAACCATTCGAAATTCTGCAAGTTAAGAGCTATTTGATACATTTACAACACACGTGTAACATCTTTAACAAATGCATCCTTTGTTCCTTTGTTACAAATAATGGCATGCTACAGTGAGAAACGGAAATTTTTCTTGCTAATCATGACCCCCCCTTGGTTTATTTACAAGCAGAGGAGGATGCGAGGCCTTTAATTTATTACTGGTCATCCGTGCTACTGCAGCAGAAGTGTACGTGACGCGTTCATTTGCTAAGACTTACGCATGAAATGATGTCACGAACCACTGCATCCTTTGTGTGCACCTTTCGGTGCTAAAACTGAAGACATAGCGTTTGTTTAGCTGCATGGCTAATGTCACAATAACGTCAGCATACAACAATAGCTCACTTCTTGCTGTTATTGTCTACTACAGAATAATTTTATCACAGTTTGTTTAGCTGCATTGCGAATATCATGATCACGCCAACAGTACAATAATGGATTTAGCAATGAATTCAGAAGTGGGCAAAGATAAAGGATCATTGCAAACGAAAATGTTGCATCTGTTGGATTTAATTTATAAGAAAATATAAAAGAAATTAGGAGATAAGGGAGATAACAGACGAGAAAAATCATTAAAATATATATGGTATTAGTGAATGATTTTTTAAACCTGCACATGTCAATTTGATGTGGTGGAGTGTTCCTTTGTTCATGGATCTGAGCCTGATGGCGACGCATTACTTGGTAGATTTTAGTCCAAGTGTAAAACATGGCAACAAGGCAAACAGTTGTCACAACCAACATGACTTGAGAAAACGCCACATTGCCAGAACTCCATGCTATGGATCCTATGCCACTTATAAACCATATGCACACCAATGCGATCCGTGCTCTCTTCTCTGTGACTATTTCTGAGTATCGTAGATGAAAATATATCGCAAAGTAACGGTCAATGCTTATAGCTGTTACTGTAAAAAGACTTACTTCTTTAAGGAACGAAGATATGATGGCATGGACGGTTGGAAACACGCATGAATTGAGTTTGTTTTGGTAAACCAAAATTTGCAACGTAATGAAACACGTTTCTGATATCAGTCCAGTACACAAATCCGATAGGACGAGACCGCATAGAAGAATATTCGACGGTGAAACCCGTAAGCTAGAACTTCCCAAAATTGAAACAAGAACCAAAAGATTTTCCAGTGCTGTCAATATAGAGACGACGATGTGTAAAACCATACTTGTGATCATAACACCTGTGTTTTCAGATTCGTGAGAGATACTAAGACAGGTGAGCTCTTGAGAAATATTTCCCTTACCTCCAGTCATCCTTTCACTTTTGCGGTTCGTGAATTATCAATATAACTTAGAGCCTTCTTGAAACTGAATAATTGGTCTGAGTGTTTTCCAAAGACTTTAAAAGGACTCTTTGTACTGATGAAACAAAGCAAGGGCCGAACCACTAACAAGAAAGGGTAAAACTGGGAGCTGGTTCGTAAGGATAAATGTGAAATCCAGCCGTCAATGCAAGCCAGTACTGAACTAAAGGTGGACATTACGCAAAGTAGAGCACATCTGATTAAGTGATCGGACGAAAGAGTTTACTTATGTTTGTTTGTTTCCAATTTTTCTTAATTTGAGACTTTGCCAGCTGCATGTCATTTCTATTTTGAAAAACGTTTGTCTAAAATACATTCAGAAACGAGAGGAAAAGCAACGAAAAGTAACAAAACATGATAATCTTGGGTCGAAATGAAATTTTACCTCGCTTGTTCATTTGTTTTTTAAGATTTTTACAGCAATTTCCTCGCTTGAGAATGTACTTGTCTTTAATTGACATTTTGACGCCGATTGACAATTTGTTTTTATGTATTCAGGTTGTAATTAAAGCAATACATGCAATAAGTAGATGTAGCAGCATAAGTCAAACCTCCCACTGACCCTTGAACGCAAAACCTGTGCGGCACTTTACGAGAGATGCTCCTTCAAAACAAGATTTCTAGAACAGATCTGAGATTTTCAGATAGTGTTTATACCGAAAGATTTTTTTATAACTTGAACGCCACAATCGTGAAATCAACATAACACTAATGCCAATCATGGGAGACAACTTTTACGCTAAAAAAAAACCCCTGTGTATTGACTTATTGACGTCCACTACAATTAATCAGATACAAATTCGAATAATCTTTGAATTGAGGAATTGTCTCTATGGCCTCCCTTCCATTCAGAACACAAAAAACCACAGCGGAAAAAAACAATTCATGATCAGAGGATACAATCAAACCTGTATTAAGCGGCACCGTATTCAGCGGTCACCCCGTATTAACCGGTCAGTGTTAGAAGTCCCAAATTTCTTTCCCACTGTGATATTCACCTCTATTAAACGGTCGCGGTCACCCTTTTTTTAAGTCGCATAGGCCTGTTTTTATTACCTCCCCATGTATTGAACGGTCACTGAAAGCAGGATCACTCAAAAAAAAAAAGAGAGTTTAAATCCATTTTTCTCTACCAAAATCAAAGTAAATAGTATTTTCGAGCGAGATTCTGTACATCAAGTGGTCAGTCATAGCCTTAATAATACACATGAAAAAATGACGCGCCTTTGATTGGCTGAAAACGCGTGCATTTTTCATGTAACACGATTGCAAATTACAAAAAACGCGCATGCTGCCAAAATCTCGTCACTCTATTTGCAAATTCTGATAGACTGGAAAGGGATAGCCTGCGAGAAAGTACTCAGAGGTGCTGCGGCTCGAGTATCGTATAGCTGGAAAGGATTTTCGCCTCCCGCTCTGGCGTTCCACAAGGTCTTACAGAAAAGGTCAAAAATTGCATAATACCTGATATCTGAAAGAACAAGAAACCGAATCAAGTTATTGATTGGAATTGACATGTACAATGGACGCCAAGGAATGTCTCATGCGTCGATTGGTTAAATAATTAATTCAGGGGATTCAGGGCATTATTTTAACCCCCTGTAACTGTTCATGGCTGTCACATCAACAGGTGACGGTGAACGCACCGCGGCTCTACTGCGGGCGATTTGGAAACCGGGAGATCCTGGGGATGAAATTAAACTCAAGAGCGACTGACTTGAAAATCTGTAGCAAACTCTTTCGAGTTGTTTTACCTTTAATACAATGTGTTTTAAGGTTCGGTGCGACAAGTGTGAGAAGACAACGTGGAAAGGTAAGCAACCGAAAAATAACAAGAACCTTTTTTTTGAAAATATCAACCGAGATCACGTCGAAATGTATTCCACGCTTGCCAAGTGTGTTACATTTGCTCGAGTTTGATGGTGACTCATAATTTACGTGTCTGGAAATTTCTAGCACACTGCACACACTTAAAGAGTAAATAGGCAAAAATATGTGAAAAATCTTAATAATAATAATAACAGTAGTGACAGGAAAAATTATACGGTGAATTCATATGTCATACAGGATACACTCTTGAACGTGCTGTAATGATCACCTTGTACGTGTAGTAACATCTTAGGCAAAGTTTCCGCACAGCCCCATACTACATTATGCATTCAGTTCTTGGATAGAGAAAACAATGACAAAAACAATACAATTCCACTGGGAAAACAGATTTATTTTACAATGGTGTGGAGCTATGCGGAAATTTTACCGGAGACATTTTTACTTTTAGTCTATTTGATTTATTGTTCTTCTTATTTGAGGCTGTGGTAAACATGCTGAAGCGGTAATGAGGGATGTACCTGAAGACCAGAAGTGCAAGTGTCCTCGAGACAGGTCTGGTAATTGAACCAGCAATCACTTGAGCTGACTTCTGTTTTCTTTTTTTTTGCTACCAGGTGAGCACTGTTTATGCCTATTTTGTTATTTAACTGTGTGTAATTTTTGTAACACTTAAGTTGCAACTTTTGATTGTATTAAGTTTTAATCTATCTGCTCTTCCAAACTGATCTCAGCGTAACTTGTCTCTACAATTTGAAATGTTATGGGATTGGAATAGACCTGTAGGGACACTCCTATTCGAAAAATTTCTCCAGTCCCAAAAAGTGGGGTTCCCTGTTATGATGGAGTGTAAGGTGTGGAATATCACATGATTAGGAAGGTGCCAAATTTTTGAGAGCTGTATTTGTTATGAGTAAAATTTTATAGATAACACAATGCTTTACTTGGGGCCAATAAGACTGAAAAATTCTGGGGAAGTGGAAAGGTTATTGTGTCTCATCTAACACTGTTTCAAGATGGAATTGTTTTGCATGTACTGTCTGCATTCTTCCAGTCTTCGTCAGATGATAAGGTCAAATGGTTAGACCATTACCACATGAAGCCTGTTCCTTCTCTGTGGATTTTTTGTTTTCAATAGCTGGGAGTGGCACATTCCAATCCTCATGGATTGAGAGAGATTTCCCTTGTGTTTAGGTTCTGTTTAGACATCCATGCTGTCACAATTTCTCTCATACTGTGTCAGCTTATGTCTTGATGAAATCACCCCTCTAATCCTATATTTGTAATAACCAGTGTGATAATCAAGTTTTAATTTGTACTAAAGCAGTAGTAAGTGGTGTTGTGTGCCATAAAATGAAATGACTTAATTATAATGAACTCCAAAGTGTGCTGCCAAATATAGATGGATGCGGAAGAAGAGAAATAAGTTGGTGTTACTGTTCCTCCATAGTCAATGGTTGAACTGCTTTAGGCAAACTTATTAATTGCCTGAGTCCTGCATTCAATGACTGTTGCAAACAAACATAATCCTTACTCCTCTGATACCACAACACTAAATTTCCTTTAATTGCTGCAATAATCATTTACCAAACTGGTTAGGATGCTGTATAACAAAGCCCCTGCTTTTACAAGTTCATGATCAAGTTTTGCAAGGGGCTCCATCTCCTAAAACCAATTTCGTCAAGTCATATTAAGGATTTTACAGGGACAATAATTATTAATGAGTTGCAACTTAAGTGCAGTGAAGACTATGATTAATTTAACATCAAAAGCATTTGCATAAATTGGGCCTTTTGACAGCTTTAAACCTGTTTATTTACCCATGTTTTCATTCCACAAGTAAACTTGGAAAATTATTGAAAGTTTGGTGAGATAATCACTTATTGCAAAACTGGGCCCAGCAAATGCTGATTAGCGTTAACCTAAGGTTAAATTTTAATCCAGGTTTTTTTATTTCTTCATTCAAAAGCCTTTTAGGGAAAATTTTCACTATTCCTTTTAAAACATCCAATGATCAAATTGCCATCAAAAAGATTTGTACTGAATCTTCTTTTAAAGCTTTCAGACCTGAAATCAAATTTCATTCTAACCCTGGGTTTCCTTAGCCCAGCTTTGAACAACCCAGGCCTGAAGTGTTACCTAGGTGTGTGAGTTAGATCACTCTTCAGAGTGGTGATCTGCCACCACTGTCTGTGTATGTGGTAACAAGTTGCATTGCCCACAAGTTCTGTCACCCCAAAGGAAGTCCTGTCACCCTGAAGTATGATTGTGTTTTGTGTAAGTGTATTTTGACATAAGGTTAAGGCTTGGAGAAAGTTATTGAAGTTATTTAATTGGAAAATTATTAATGCAAATAACCAACAAGTTGTAAGTAATAGTAACTTGGCAATCCCTATCATCCCTTTTTCCAGAGATGGTTTTGATACTTGGGCAGTTGAACTTAAGTCAAAAGTTACGGTGATGCAAATTCAAGTTGGGGACAATAAAACCTTCTGGGGTGATGGAACTTGGGGTGACAGTTCAAGGGGACAATGTCACCTACTGTACAACTGTGTATGCCAGAGTACCAGCCAATTTACAACAACTAAAGTATTGATCTATTAATGTGACAAAAAATAATTTTGACACATATTGCTTTATAGGAATACAATTTGTGTCAGTGAACCACTACTCAAATAAATTCAATTTACTTGATTGCAGGTCCCCTTTTTTCTTTCTGTTTTCTATTCTTTTTTGCAGGTCCATCTTGTGGTGTGTTTTGAAATTGTGGAGAATCACAATGGAATCATCACCAGTACTGTTTTAAGTTTGTAAAATCGAGTAACTCACTGAAGTTGCCACAATTCTTTACTTAAAGATGCAATTTTCATCACTTGGTGTAGTCCAACTCCTTTCATTCATTCCAGATGGATTAAATTCGTTATCAGCTATTTTAGTAATGTTAAAGATTTTAAAAATGACCTTTACAGACATACATCTAGCTGCAGTTTTACTTGAAGTTGAGTGTATATTAAGTAATATATAGTGAGACACAAGTATAGTTAGTTAACTTTCATAGTAACATACAATGTCACCCTTGTGAATACTTTCCGCTGGCTTCATACTTTGTGTAAAGGTTAAAAATAGTTATCATATTTACTATGTGTATATAGAGTATACAAACAAGCTTTGACGTACTTCTAAAAAACTCCCTGATAAAGTCAGATATTGTCAGACAAAAAGTGTAGGAGATTTAAACAGGTTTTTACTACTTCAGTTTGTGCAGTGCTTCCCACTAGTTTATCATTAAAAAAAAATGCCATCAGGCAGGGTGGACAAGTTGCCTCTCACCGAGAGTAGCTACATGTATTCAGTGGAACTCCAGAGCAAATGCAGTGAACTCAGGGTAACCATGAGCAAATGCAGTAAACACAGAATAACCAAGAGCAAATGCAGTGAACAGAGTAACTAAGAGCAAATGCAGTGAACACAGGATAATCAAGAGCAAAGTAACGCAGTGAACACTGGGTAGCTTAATTGGCAATGCTGCCTCCTTGGACTTAAATTCTTAAGAATACTCGCTGGAATCCTGACAGATGCTTGATCCGACAGGGAAACGAGGGGCTAACAAATTGATCTGACTGCTTTGGTCAATTTGAGGGCACTATCTGAATAAATTATGTTTTTTTTCTCTATATCAGGGTCGGCCAGGGGGGGTAGTGGAATACCAATATACCCGAAAAAAATCGACAAAATACCCCAAAATACCCCAAATTCCTCCAAATATACCCAAAAATAATCGAAGCTTTGAATACTTTATACCTGAAATTCAAAGAAAGTGATATACTGAATACCCATATTTAAGCTGCAATATACCGTATACCCGATTTAAAACGCCCCTGAATACCGAATACCCAAAAACCCTGGCCGACCCTGCTATATTGCCTCGGACAGGCAATATACGTTAAAATTCGGTTTCCTGGAAAAACTGGATTAAGGATCATCGGATCAAGGATCAAGGATCAGTTCAAAATGAATCAAATAAATTAAATAAATTAATAGGCGTGATTGATTGCTCATCTACGTAACTCAGTCAAGATCTCCCGTATTCTAAAGCGAAAATAGGAGAAAAAATAAAAAATCAATGTTCCTTATTTTGTCGGATGTGATCAAAAGTGTGGGACTAATGGAATTGGCACTAGCCGCCAGAAAAGATTACTGGTCATCCTCTGCTCCAGTCAAGCAGCTCGTTAACATTATTTAATATTTTTTCAAGCTTGAAAATTGTGAAAGTGTTAACATGTCCTAAGGTAGAGGAAATTCGAAAGTTCGTTTTCCATGTCATCCATCAACTTGATGATAGAAGTGTGTGAGATGTTTTTCGGTGTAGTAATTACTAGTAGTTATTAATGAAAGTGAGATGATTTTTTTTCAACAGTTTCGAAAGCGATTTTGATGAAAATAATACACTGTAAAATATTCCTAACTAAGGTGCTGTGGTGGCCTTATTGTGAAAAAGATTTACTTCATTCCTTGAAAGAGTCTCACTTTCAAAAACATTCTTTTTATCTCCTTTTAGTGGAAGTGTTTTAGTGAGAACCATAACCATAATGTTGTGGAAACTACTTGACAAAAATTTTATCTCCTCTTGTTTACTTTCTTTCAATATGTACACCATGGCCTCATTAGTGTAGCAAAAGAAAGCTGCTTTAAACCGTTTGCCGTCATGAAATGTATGCCTTGCTTCTTGCTGATTTCATATCCAGTTCTCAAAGTCAACAAGTCATTAAACACTCCTGTGTTGAAGATAAATATTCCTTTTTATTTGAAGAAAGCTACATGGTAGTAACGTAAAACTGCTATAAAATGTCTTGCGTTATAGCATAAGCTGTTATCAAGTAGAATTGTTCGAAGTATGTTTTTAGCGAGCGGGACTTGATTTCAGTTCTCAGATAAAGTCTGTATCTATATTGTCGCATGCTTATCTGTATTGCTTAAGATAAGAAAAAAAAAATATATATATATATATGGATACATCAATCTCATCAACGGTGAAATGTTAAGGAAACCTTACTCTTCCTCAGAATTATTCTCATTTTCCCAGATCTCAATACTTTGGTTTACTCTTTGAAATAAATGCGAGCATAGGGAAATTAATGAAAGATAACTGCGATGCGAACGTGTGTTACTATGAAGGTTTTTTTTTTTATACCATCACAGTAAGATTGCCAAAATAATTACTGCACAAAAGCAAAGCTGGCTTTTTCCACTGTCGCACATGACCAGTTCCCGATTGAAAAATGACTTATAATGCCGCAGTTCAAAATTACCGGATGCTTTGGCTTGGTGACAATTTTTTTAGAGCAGAAACCGTAAATTATGTACCTCGCCGCAACTTACGTACACTATTTGGATAAAACATCATTACATTTTTTTTATAAATTTGTTTGGCGTTCCCACCTCACCATAAATTGTGCAAAAAAAAATTGAGTGCTTGAATACTGACGCTTTTTGGTCATTTGAATTGCAAAACTAGGTTTTTAGGACTTGATGCAATTTTGAACAAATTTGAGGCATAATTACGTTTACATTTTTGTGGATATTTTCTTTTTGTTGTCTAAATTAGTTTGCGTTGATTTTGGTTTGGGTTCGTGTAAATTTTCGTCAAAATTGGGTTTAGAATATTTCTTCATAGTGTGGAAACATATTATGGATTCAAAGCAGCCCACAATAGCAAAATTATTAATATTCCAACTGGTATTGTCGCTCTTAAGCCTCATCAGCAGCACAATAGCGACAAAAGAAGGCTTTTTTGACTTTTTTCTTGTAAGTGAACATTTTGTTGGGTATTTCGCGGCATAAACGGCGTTTGACTGAGAATTTTGATAAGGAAAATCTTTCTTTCATTTAGAACCGTAAAACGAATAGTTATGACATCGGTTATATTTTCGATCGTTTACTACCGCATAAGACGCTAAGAGCACAAATATATTGATAACAATGTCACACTGACGCACAAAGAACGTTGATTATTACAATCGTTCAACTGTGTATAATCAATGCCTGTCAATCATGTCAAGTGCGGCGGAAAGAGATGTGAAATGTGCCATTGAATTATCATCAATATCTCAGACAGCGATATAGGCGGTTGGATGTTTTTCCTGGCTTATGCAAATTTCCATGAGTTAAAATCAAAGAACATCTGTTCAGCTTAGCTACCCAAGCAAAACTGAAAACTGAAACCGCAAGTTTAAAGCGCTAGCGCTTCGGCATGGGAGGTTGATGTTCTTTGAAGCTTCAAGTGATATAAATTCATAATCACAACGGTCAAAGTTATGTCTGAGGAAGGAGCGCTTCTGAAAACCGACGAATTAGGAACAAACTATGGGGATTTATTTAATCCCGACGAGGAAGCAGTTGAACCCAAGTCACAGGAAAGCAAGCAAGCCAGCCAGACGACATCTTGGTTCAACATGATTCGCGAGGCTGTTGCTATCAACCAAAACCTCCTCGTCTACAAGGTTTTTTATTTCTTTTATTTTGCCGCGCTTGGCAGCCTCGTACCATATTTATCACTTTATTTTAAGCACTCGCTTTTGCTGCCAGCTCATTTTGTGGGCATCATACTGGCAGTGAAGCCTCTTTGCCTGTTTGTGAGTGCGCCAATTCTTGGAACCATCGCAGACAAGTACAACAAGGTCAGAACAGTGTTACTAATCGCGCTATTCAGTTACATTGTCATGAATCTCCTTGTTGCTGTGGTTCCTCCTGTGAGCATAGATTGCCTCAGCGAAGTCCACGACAAACTGAACATTTCGCACCCAAACGACACCATTCATCGTCTCCATGGCATCACGAAAGAAAATCACGTAGAAGCAGGTAACATTACTTCAATCGGAAACACTGAGATGTGGCAAGAAGCCTGGCTTTTCGATCTTTACACCGAAATGGATCCGAAGATTTACAAGAATGCTAAAGTAGTGTTTCTTGTTATCTTGATAATCACTATAGTTGGTGAACTTCTCGGTGCTACGTCTAACACGCTCGCGGATGTGGCTACATTTCAAAACTTGGACAACCGTCCGCAGTACTACGGAGAGCAACGTTTGTGGGGGGAAGTGGGCTTGGGAGTATCAGCTTTCATTACAGGCTGTGTTGTACAGGGGCAGTACAAAAAACAGGTGGATATTTGTCCAGAAGACGTGTTTGACATTTACCGACCTTTCTTTTACGTGAATGCTATTCTAATGGCAGTCGCTCTGTTTGTGTCGACCCGCTTTAACTTTCAAGATTCAGACAAGTATGTGAATGAAAAAATTGCCCTGTTTAAAGGCCTACAGATATTCGGCAAAATTGAGTATTTGATCTTCGCCATGATTGCTCTTTTCCTTGGGGCCGCCTTAGGATCAGCGGAAACTTTCTTGTTTGTTCACTTGGTAGAGCTTGGCGCCTCGCCGTCCTTATTCAGTGCACTGGTCGCCGTGCATTGTATCTCAAATGTTGCGATGTATTACGGCTCTATATACTTCCTTGAAAGCATCGGCCATATGAAGATGCTCACACTTGGGCTGTTGATTTACGCGTTGAGGTTTTACTACTTTTCCGCCATTGAGAATCCTTGGCTGGTGTTACCGATTGAGTTTCTCCGTGGGCTGTGCTCGGCGTCTGTATGGTGTGCTCTGGCGTCCTATGTGGGCACTCCTCCCCGTGTTGGTGCTACACTGCAAGGTATTTTACACGGCCTGTACTACGGTCTTGGCAGAGGGCTCGGTCAGCTGATAGGAGGAATTTTGATTCGCAGATTTGGTACGGATCCGTATTTTCGCTACTTTGCTCTCATTGACTTTCTAGTGATGATCATTGTGGCGCTGCTGATTCCTTTCTTGGGTCCGCGAGGTACAATATGGATGACTTTATCGGGTTATTCCCCACTTCGCGCGCAAGAAATCGATTGTTGTCCCAAAATCTACAGACTACCTTGCATGCAGAAGAAGAAATCAGACCAAGAGGAATAGGAGATTATTTGATTTACTTCACTTTTGAAAAGAAACATATCTAAATTTTATTTTTTTCTGTTCTAAAAGCCTGAAAGTGAGTATATGAATATATTTACGAGTGAATTTGACAGTTGGAGACAGATTACCAAGACTATTTTTTTAAAGTTACATTTTAATTTCTTATATTAGACTTTGTTCATTTTACAAGGGAGATTTTTACCGACAAAAAAGGCGGTGGAAAGACTAGTCAGTTTTGTTGCATAAAAAATTTCATTTTTCGAAGATGTTAGTGTAAAAAACTCATCAATTGTCTGTAAATATATGGAGGAAATTATAATTAGGTTTTCTTTATAGCTTTATTGGGCTCAATATTTGTCCATGGATGGTGTAAATAATAGAACGTGGTCGCGTACAAAATTTGACCAAGATGTGTTTCCCTTGTTTTCCAATATCACTCTATTGTCACTTCAAAAGGAGGATTGTCATTGAAATAAACAATCTTTAAACCTTTCTCGGATCACTTGTTACCTAAGCTTTCAGTTTTAGATTGTCGATATGTTAAAGACAGATTACAGGTTTTGTAGTCATTTGTTCTGCAATATTCGTTGTACATCTCTGGTGTTCTTCTACTTAGAGGTAGCCCGAGTTTTATTTAAACAGAAGATGAATATTGTCATATTATATTGAAAGGTGAAATTGAACATAAGTGCTCACGTAAATGGTCCATATTACTGTAATAATAGAAGCCAATGCCTTTTTGTTAAAATGAAAAAAAATTCTGAGCAGAGATATGTCGAAATTAGTTTAACTGTAGAGAAGCTCATCCATGAGAGGTAAAATTAAGAGCTCGCCTGACATAAACCAGAGAGGAAGATTTTGTCACAAGAATGAAATGAGGTCTATGATTGTCAGATTTGTTCTTACGTTTATCCTGATGGATTTTAATATCACCTAATCGCTAAAATTTTCCCTTGCTCTTGAACAGGGCAATAGTTTACCAAAAACTTAGAAAAAAAAATAGATTTCTGCTCTCCCTTGATGTTGTGGCCAGCCGTGAAATGCATCATCACAAGATCTCTACTTCTGATCAACATCTGAACATGAAGGTTTTCTAATCTTTCTGAAGGTGACACACCATCATTCTATCACTTTTGTTTCACGTCATTACTTGTAAATGGCCTACATGATCTACACATATATATCTTTGTATAACTACTGTTGCAAGGATGTCAGTGTAACATGGAGGAGCTCCAAGAACGGATCTTCTTTTTTTGTACTTCACAACCAAGCTAAAATCAATCCGTTTGCTAAAAGCAGTTTAAAACCAACTCAGATGTTGAATTTCGCTCAAGTTGTCGAGACGCTGGTTACAAGTCCCACGTTGGGGGGTGTCCTTCGGGAAAAAGTTCATACGCGCCCTAGTGTCTCTGAAATCCTTGCAAACTATACGCCAGAAGAAAGCTTAATAAATGCAGTTTATGATGAAAATATAATTTGAGCGAGTTTTTCTTTCAGGAAGTGTTAGGAGCCTATAAGGCGTGAAACGACTGAGGGTTCTTCTAATGAATCTATCGGGTATTGCATGCCGCAGCACAAGCAAAATACCTGCACAGTCTTATTCACAAGACGTCAATCAACTTAAGTGTGTCACGCAGTTTTCGATATTCTGATTAGTTGTTTAGATATCGGCATCTAAAGTTGGAGTAGCTAAAATATGCGAGGCGTGTTACATAAATGGACGCCACGGGACAAATATCTCGAATATCAAATATTTCGAATTTCCCGACACACTTTCGTTTGTCCTTGTTCCTGGAATGTTTTGGGGGAAATTTGACGGAAATTGGTCAAATCTAAATACCCTATAAATTCGCTAAAAGTAGAGGAATTCCTCCCAATATCAAATGCGAGATTATAGCCCATATAGTGGCAGAGCCGTTTTTCTATCACGATCGCTCAGTAGAGCGTTAAGAAAGGCGACACAATTAGGCAAAGGAAAAACCCGCGAGAAAAATGTGTTGAGAAGCAAGACAACGAATCGAAAGACATATTTCAAATTACGATTCGAGGCAATTGTTAATGTTTTTGTATCAAGGCTGGTACTCGCCTAAATAAAAAGAAACCTCGTTCTTAACTTTATGTATGACAAATTTTGTTTTGACGTGTCTTCTTTGTTGGAAATCTGGACGCCAGCGTGGAGCTTGTAAAATGCCGATTAGAGTATCGTGCCGAAAAGAGCTCGACGCATAAATTATAACTCACGAAGGATACGGCTTCGTCGAGTTGCGTAAATGGAGTACTACGGGTCTCCTAATTCTTACCCTGTTAAAAAAATACTCAAGTGGCGCTGTTTAAATTTAGGTAGCGACTATTTCTTTAACAGAACGAGAACAACAACAAGGTCTTTTAAAGAAGATATTATTTACTAAAACAAATGGTTTTGCAATGTAATCGAAATAAGCTTTCAAGGGAAAGATTATTCAAATATTAGGAAAAACTTCCATAGTAATATTCTCCAAAGTTGAAAATGGTTCAATCGGTAAAGAATGTGAGAGCCAATAAAGAAATTACTTGCGAGACTAAAAGAACTCTACCAACGATTTCGTTTTTTTAATATCGTACGACATCAGGATTCTGATGACTTTTCAACGCAACAGCAATTCATATCGTTCCCCTTCTGGAACTGACTTGATTTGTTTAGAAATAATGAGGATCCCGTCAGTCATTTACGGGCGATCCTCTTCGCATATTTTTGTCAAAACGAGAAAAGAACTTATCAGGGTGCCAGAAGAGTGCACGCTCTTTAATAATCCCTGATATTAATTTTCTGCTTTCTTGTAAGTATCACCGCGTCCATATCTTCAGAAGTACCATCGCCAGGCAAGGGACGCCATTATATCTTATCAATCTACCTCTCCATCTTCTAACTGCCACAGATGGAAGGAAGTAGTTCACTCCACTTTTTTTTAAGTAAATGGTATTTAAAACGCCTTGTATTCACGTAGCGATTTAGCCATAACTGTGTTATAGTCACAGTTTTACCGTTCCATGAACAGGAACGTTACCGTTTGCTCGGCGAGCACCTCCAAAATATATCTGAGAAAGAAAATTATCGTTCGATTTTTCTCGATGTGGCGCACACATATTCACTGCCCCTATTTTGTTGTGTTTAAGCAAAGAATAACGTTTTAAAAGAACATGAAAAAACTATTAATCGCTAGATACACAGCTACTAACTTATTTAATTTAACCTAACCTAAGTAACATGGATAACTGAATATATTTATACTGCAAGTTTCTTAACGTTGTGTGATGAGAGGTGATCGCGTTTAATTCTTCTTAAGTTAACAACATATAATGAACACTAAGTTTGGGTACTATTTGCAATCAACACCACACCTTTGTTTTTTTCTTGTGATTGTGCTGTAGACCCTTAACGAACATTGAGTTGATAGGCTCCTCTACGAATTGTATAAATAAGACATATTACCAGGAATGAAAACAATTCACATAAAGGAAAGAACAGAAAAAGACAAGTTCGAACTTTAAGTCACTCTTTTTTAAATTTATCTCATTGCAAACCAATTCAAATCAACTAGTTTTTAGAAAGACGTTAATTTGCTAAACTGAAAAAACTCAAATGCTGTGAAAGAGGAAACGACTTCATCAGCTCATACCCTACGCATAAAGTTTTTCTGGCACCACCACAAGGTCCTCGGTTTTATCTTCCTTAGTCACAGTTGATGTAGAAAGGACTTCATCCGTCTGTTTTCCTCCGAGTTCTGTTTGAAACTGGTAACTTTCTTTACACATATTAAGTTGGGATCGAAAACAAGCCAGATAAATGCGCCTTTCTAAATTACATTCTCGCAAACTTTTCTCCCTAAGAGAACAAGAAATATTTATCTACTCATGCAAGCTTAAGGCCCGGCAGGGTAGCCTGTTCATCTAGGGATTTCTGGCGAGGGAGTGGCCCAATCTTCTTTCTCACTTGCTTGTTTAAGTTTTCTTCTTAACTCTGACTTTCTAGATGGTAGAGTCTTCTATGTATCACCTTAAGCTTCAGGGACCAGAGCACAATTTCTTGATAATTTCAGCCATAATTTCGGAGCCGTTGTTAATTTGTAAGTATTTAGGTGGACTGTCCTCGTACGGTAAATAATTATGCAATGCTCAATCAATTTCGTTGACTCACTTGGTTTTTGGACGGAAACAACCAACAAAATTTAGAAAAGTAGTAATTGATCACTCAAAATATAGTGATAGTGCGATAGCGGCTCTCGTTTTTGGTCATATGATGAATATTGTAGAGGATTTCGAGCGCTTTTTCCTTATTAAAATACAATAACCAAAGCTTTGTTTGGAACAAGAATACCTTCTCTAGCGGGACCGCGCAGAGGGAGGGGCTGGGGGGAGGCTTTAGCTCCTCCCTCCCCCCCACCTTTTTGCAAAATAAAAATAAATTAGACAAAAAATAATTTAACAAAGATAACGGAGCCAAAAATAGCCCCCCCCCCCCCCTACTCAAAAACATGCTGCGCGGTCCTTGTTTAGTGTATTCCAAGTAACAAAGAACCCTTTTCTTCAGATTCTTGGTTTGGACCTCAAGTCGCGTACTCAATTCGGCGCGCACAGTCTAATCAGCGCACACAGGAAACGCACATGTTGAAGTTAAGATTGCCTCGAGTTTCGCACTCAATTCGGCATGCACAGAAAACGAACAAGTCACGCTCTGAAAGCCAAGCGGCCATGTAATGTTCTGTTTATTTTATTTTTACTGATGAAATTTCAAAAAAATCGACTGCGCGCCTGAGCGGGAAGCTCTCTTGTAATTGGCTAATCATGTTAGTAACCATGACGACACCAATATCCTCACACATGAAAGATAAAAATAGTATCTTCACTGAGCGCGATGAAGACATGATTTTGCAGTAAAAGGAAAAATCCTGGTATTCCACCAGTGGTGCTCAATTCGGCATTTTACACAGGACACAATAATTATTTTTCCTCGTCCATCTGAAACTCGGTTTTCGTTTGAGGGAAAAGAGGAATTTGAGCGACGTTTTCATTCGAATGTCTATGACTCGTACCCTGGGCCCGGTCACTAGCGGCAATTTGGAGAACAATCGGCTGCAACGAAGTACTTCTCCTGGCATGGGAATTATCAAAGCCACCACTAGAGGAGCAAGTTGCAACCAAAAGGATCAGCACGAAAAAAGAAAGCGAAGTACGATACATGGTTCCAATCTCGAATCATGATTCCGCCAAACGCGGGAAAGACCTAGACCAAGGACGGTTTTAAAAGCGAACTCTATATTAAGCGAGGTCTTCGTCTTCTACGTCTAAAAGCTGATTCTAGCCGCAAAAAATGGCTCATAATGTACCAAAAATAAAAACAAAAAAAACAACAAACAAACAAACAAAAAAACGCTGCGTTGTTTAATTAAGGAAGAAATGCAAAATTCCACAAAAACCCAAAAGCCGCGAAGACATCATTTGACGGCGATCCAGTCTTACCCAGTAATTCGAGCGAGAATTTTTCTTTACCTTTTAAAAGAGGGAGATGGATATGTGATTGACCTTTGTGCCAATCAATGAAATTTTGGTCAGTTTGATGCGATTGCAAAATTTTTTTGCCAATTTTTGGCACGCGAAAACTTAGTAAATGTTTGAATTCGCTCTAGTGCCACCCGGCCTTAACTCATATGTATATAAGCATAAGGAGGCATATGCCTTTGTTAAACTTCGTTGAAAAGCAGTATTTGCATTCGTGGAAAATATATCTTTAATTATCAAAACCCCTACGTACTGTACAAGGAGAAGAAATAATACTACCTCGTGTTTGTAATCCTACAAACAACTTATTTGACGCATTTATGTACAACGATTTTAGAATCATATAAGGATACACCTTAGTTTTAATGTTGAAATCGAAGCAAACTAATTACTCTAAGTCGCAATGCTTAGTTAATATTACTGTATTTTTTTGTAATGGAAATAAGACCAATTGGATAACTTGGAAACATTTAGGTTAAGTTTAACTGAATTTCAAGAGTATGTTTCGGTGTCAAGATTCCAAAGAAGTTAGTAGGTAAACCGGTACTCTTTACAAGGTAGGAATGAGAAATCCAATAAATATTTAATATCAGTTGTAACTTTTTGTGTTGTGAATAATGAAACATTTAGCGGCACTGTGCTAAAGTTTAGGGAAATAGAAATAAGCAAACTTTATGTAACAGCCAAGGGGCATTGACAGAGCGGTTCCGAATGATTCCGTTGCTTCACACCAACGGCCGTGATTAGAATCAGGTCACCGCTTGGAGACTGGGACCCTTGACATCAAAACGAAAACTCGTTCGTAAACAAACCGGAGTCAAAATAATGGAAAACTTATTGAAGTCCTAAAGTTCCAGGCATCTAATTTTTCATTGTACATTATGTTGGAAGCTCAATTAAAACTCGTTTTGAATGCAAACTCTACTTTCTGTTAGTATTTAGCTAGTGTGGCTTCTGATAAGGTGATTAAAATACAGATATCGTGGAGTATCTCTGCACATAAAGAATATGGAATAGGCGCGATAGAAAGTAAGTTATGGTAACAAGGGTAACAAGAAACATTTTAGCAAAGTTAACATCTCTAACAGCTACATCTAAATAATTCAGTATTTGCTTCAATTAACATAAATAGCCATCATCGTACTTGACAATTCCTCAGAATACTGTTGATTCTATAAAATAAAAGAAATCCAGAAGCATACTTCAGATAAATTTCTATTTTCTTAGAATCACTTTAAATTTATCACCTGGGTTGAGCTCTTTGATCGCATGGAAATCTACATGAGCCTTGGTTAACTGGAGAAGTATGCTCCCGGCAAAAACCATTTAAATTTATTTCCGCCATTCAATATGGCATATAAAATATACACACTACAGCATTTGAGATCCATAAGAGAGACCTTCCATTTCAAAAAATTGCCTTCACGTGTGCTAATAATTTCCTTACGGACACCGCCATTTTGGAAACGACTTAGTAACCTGAACGCACTAACATGACTTCTTGAAATTCATTCAAATAATAGGAGTACAGTTGCTGCTTTAGTATGAACCTCTAAATTCTCAGTTATCCGACGCTCCAGAGTGAAGTCAAACAGTTCAATTTCACCATGCCTTATCATTTAGGTCAATGATTAGCGACCAGGTTGCTAAGCAATATTCAAAATGGCGTCTTCCTTAGTCGAAGTTTCGGCTCATTGGAGGGAAATTTACCGAAGGTAAGGAAATCCGTTGCAAACTCCAAAAGTAGCAATTAATATGATGCAAATATACTTTTAATGGCGGAGCTAAAAATGATATGGTTTCTGATGCATATTTCACCATTTTTATATGCATTTGTCAGTTTGTTTCATTTTATTCAATGCGGAGAAGTTTGGTGTTAGGAATGCTACAGGGATCGTAGAACGATGTGTACCTGCATTCATTCATCGCTACTTTCGCTAACTTTCCTCATTTCTGCAAGAACTTCAGCCTTTTCTTCCTCCAGGGAAATTTCCCTGGATTGAGGACGGAGATTCCTTGAGGTATCTTGGTCACCTGAAAGGTGAAAGATATTTTTTATAGAAACTAACCAAGAACAAGTCAACTCTCGTGTTACTGAAATTAAAACACATGGGACGTGGAGTTTGAAAGTCAGTGTTTTTGCAGCTAACCTCGAGATTTGATTTTCTATTACACATCAGGTATGGCGATAGAGTTTTGGATCATAGGCGCACTTATAAGTGTTGAAATAGCCCAGCCCAGTAGAAGACTGAAAAAAAAAATCTAAATAGGTTTCAATCATCATTGGGCTTCACTTGATGAAACATGGGATATCTGTTGCCTTTTTATTTTAATCAATATCATCTTTTAAAACAGTATGGTTGATAACACTTACCCATCAGTAGCCTGGCGTTATTCAAATTACATTTCTCCATCATTAAGTCCATTTCCTCCACTTCATAATCTTCGTCTTCGTCCATTCCCTTCCCCAGCATCTTTAGTCTCTCAAAGCGAATTTCCTGCGCACTAGGATCGTTCCTTCTGTTTAGTGAGTTTTTCTTGCCGGGGTTGATGATTCTGATTGCTCTGCTGTTTAAATCCTGTTCAGCGGCTCGCGTGCGTCGACTTCTTCGCCTCCACATCAGCACGGCGAGGACACACAATAGCAATACTCCTATTACTCCTGCAGCAGCCAAGCAGCCTATCAACACGGTGTCCCGAAAGTCGTCCGAAGGCTCATCAAAACTCGACTCTGTGCACGAGAGAATTCAGTGAAAGATTGATCAGTTGACTTGATGAGATTATGTTCCATTTCAGAAAAAAGTGTTGCATCTTTCTAAACACCCTTAATTTTAAGAAATGTGTAAAAAAGACTTGCTCAACGTTTTTGGTGCTATTATTGTCCTCGAATCATTTTTAATATACCACATGATTAAAAAGAAATTTGAAAGGCTTGAAGACGTCTTTTAAAAAGAGAGACATGTAAACGAAAATAGTCCTTTTGTTTGTGAAACAAAAAATCTTTTTTGCTCACTAATCAACTCTTAATGACGGGACAATTATTAAAGCAAAACTATTTTTGAGACTGTTTAAAATTGTCATTCTCCTTACTGTCAACCATACAATTCTCACAATGTTCGTTCAGAGAATTTAGTATTGGATCAACTAATTATCCCCAAATTGACATTTTTCTTTATTCTATTCACTTATCTGGTTGATAATGTATTGATATCTTGAGAAGAAATCCTGTCTTGGTCACTCATGGGAGTTAA
The DNA here is from genome assembly GCF_964200805.1 of Pocillopora damicornis. Lineage (NCBI taxonomy): Eukaryota > Metazoa > Cnidaria > Anthozoa > Scleractinia > Pocilloporidae > Pocillopora > Pocillopora damicornis. The sequence continues at coordinate 10,824,821 of NC_142678.1, forward strand.
GGGGTTAAGAGAACATAGCCCGACTTACCCTCCACTACAGTCTTGTCTGTCGTATTGATTCCGTTGTCGACAGTGTTGGCTGTTGTTGTTATTACAGGCACAATGTTTTGTTCGGTTTGAGGAATATGATCGATGGATACCTCTTCCGAAAACAAATAGGAAATAAGAAAAGCGTTACATAGGGTGGAGAAAAGAGAAGAAAATTGCATTAAGGACTTAATTACAGATGACAGAGTTTTCTGAGCAGTACTACTCGATAACAGAGTGGGCCAAGGCTGAGCCTTGGTCAGTTTCATCAAGCTTCAGTCCAAGAACATAAAAAATATATTTGTGATGCGCTGATTTTTCCCTCCTCCAAAAATACGCGATCTCATAATTTATCACTCAGCCGAAACGATTGTAAGAGACGAAAACTAAAATTGAACCAAGAAAAAAAAAGACTCTCTTAAAGTGCATACAGCAATGTGAAGCTTAAAAAAGACCCAATCTACCAAATATTGCAGAGCTTTTAAGAGAAAAAAATGAGTTGGGGGAACTTAGATGCACATGAAAACCACTAAACCAAGAAAGTACCTGATTTGAATTCCACTTCACTGATCAACACCCACCATCCGTAATAAACAAATTCGCATGTGACATGTTTTCCAATGTTTCCATCTAGGTTAACCTCAATCCAAACAGCTTTGTTTCTCAGTGTTGATCTTTTAGCCATACTCGGTTCATATATGGTCTTCCAAGCAAAATACTCGCCATCTCGAGAGAACGAAAGCACAACTTTGCTGAAGAGCATCTTTTCATGGTGACTCGGAAGATTAAGCACGTGAAAACGGATGCTAGAGAACTTTCTTAAGGATGAGAATTCAAATGTGACAGTTGGGTCAGAGGTTTTGGAATCTTGCCAGCCAATCCAGTCAATCCAGATTGGGTTACCAGTGTCATTCCAGTCAGCATTACGACCAATCACTCCGTCTGTTAACTGACCCAGTCCCCGGTAAAGTACGCCTATCTTCTTCCCAAAAGCGAGCCTCGTACCATCGTAGCCGTTATCTCGTAAAGAATTCCATCCGGGTAGATTCTGTCGGATATTTCCCTGGGAGATGCGATACGAAACCAAGCCATCTGAAAGGAAACTAAAACTTTTTAAAAATTATGGTGATGTTGACTGAAACAACATTAATGTAGACACTTTTTGTTGTTGTATGTTTGTGTTTGTTTCGTTTCCTTTGGTTTTGTTTTCTATGTAAAGGGCTCAGAAATTTAATGAGATTCAACGAGCTATTTGTCGTGCTTGACATGTAGCCCCAGCTTTGCAAAGCTAGGGGATCCTAAATGGCACTAGCGGGAAAGCGTCTCCTAAATTGAGGCTTTTCTCATGGGAGTTACTTAGTCGTTTTTAGAGCAAGATGCCAAATTATCAGTATCCTTTGGTTTGGAATAGCTCTTTGAATAACAGTTCTTAAAAGGAAGTATGTGGTGTACCATGGTTAGTCCAAGAACAGCCATGTATTTCCATCTTCAGGCACCATCTGTCTCCAATTCCTTGGTCCAACACAAGCCGAACACGGCGGGCGATCCGCGGGGTCAGTAGGTGGTGTTTGTGGACTCTGGAGTCATTGATTTTAATTAGCTGTAATGAGAATCAACACGAAGCAGATTGAAGTAAAGAATCATCGACCAACGGATAAAGTAAAGTCAAATCATTTCTACGTTGAAGCGAGTGTTAAGAGACTCGCAACTTACTGTGACAGATACATCGTTTCTATGGTACCGCCTCCATTTCAAGTCTCCATCACGTTTATAGGCTAGGAAATACTGTGACACGTACATGAATGTAGAGTTCCCAGTAGAGTCGTTTTTCACCAACACTCCTACAGTAGACAGGGCACTGACGAGCATGTTCCTACTCAAGTCAACCTGAAAGCATCAGTAGAACAGTCTATTTTAACTTCCTCTTACATTTCTTGTTTCATTTATTTAGCTTGCTGTTATTCTAAAAGCATCTTATTTACGCCTAGAGAATGACACTTTGCAAAACTGCATGAACGCGTAAACTTTTTTCAAGCTCTCGTCAAGCCATTGCACTAAAGCTAAAACAGGCAAACGAGGCAACATTTCTGTTAATCTTGCGCATTTTCTTTACTTTTTAGTAAAGAATCCCCGTAAAAAAACCGACAGAAAAAATTCAGCCCTAACCTCTATAAATGCTTTTTCTTCTTTGGCAGTTGACGAACACCAGCCTACAGTGTCCGGAGAATTGTTCATTCGTCCGTGATAAGCACCGAATAAGGTGTGGTTTATTGTAGAAGAGGCACTCCATTGACTGTCTGGGATTAAAATGCTGAGGGGAGAATCGCATATCTCTGCTTGATATGAAAGAACAATAAGATAAAAAAACGTTTCAAAGAGCAAATTGAGCCACAGCGCACTCGTGGTTTTGAGTGTAAAATTAAACAAGAAGCGAAGCATTTTAACGAACTAGAGAGAGGGAAGAGAGGTGCGTACCTGATGATACTCTTGAAAAAACCACTAAGAGTGAAATGAGCTTAATCATCTTTTCTTTCATTTTCAGCGATATATTCTTTGATCTGAAAGATAACAAAAATATTTTGAATATATTTTGCTTGCCCGAGATAACTTTTTCTTGTTTTAATAGGTAACATAAGGTGGTGACTCGGCAGGCAGCGAGACAATCACCAAGGTTATAAGTCATTCGAGTTGCCATCAGGAATCGACAGAAGCTATTCCGCACTCGCGACGGGAGATGGTGTGTCTCATAAAAGACAACCATCAAACTAATGCGAGGTCTGTTAGGTGGCTTTGTTTGGCTGTACGCCAAAGATAAGACTGAGTTAGCTGAAAGCAGCATATGGTGATGAAATTATTGCGACATGGTTAGATATGAAAAGTCACTATAATAAATGAGGGGAGCGGACGTAATGCGGGACACAATATTTTGAGCAATGAGCAATAGAACTGGCAGTCAACAAAAGGGCGTTTGGATCATTATGCTGTTTTTGTTCGACTTAACTCAGCTTCATATGCGCTTTTTTAATTTTCCTCTGGTTGATCATCCGTTTGGTCCGTTCATTCGTGTTGATTTTGAAGCATTCAATTGAAAAACCCAAATTAAAGTGTTTTTTTGCAAAAAGTCACCATTAGTCACGAATGGAGGGGACTAGTTTGATGGCTGTTTTTAGGCCCGATCACTCGATCCCACGTAATTGCAAAATTTCGATGAACGCCGACTTAACGATGCGATCCAACAGACTCCGGAATTCAGAGCGTAATTGATTATAATCGAGCTCCAGCTGATGCGCCGTTCCGTGAAACTATTCGCCCCATTAATATGGTTGTGGTGCTTGCCTGTCTGATTTTGTCTCGATCCCTCAATAGACAATTGTCTTATAAGACTAGACAATAATATTTGTAATATTAATACCAGCGGAACAATGTAATAACGATTTTCCACCCTAAAATTAATCCCATTGACCTGCATTTAACACAGGAAGCTGTTACGAGAATTATTGAAATCAATGATTTCAGTCTAATTAGTAACTTGACGGCCGGTGGATTTCACAGGCATATTTGGAACAAATGCCTGACTTGCCAAAAGCCACGCGAAAGCTCCTTAAAAATTATTTCATGGCAAATTTTAAACTCTAAACGTATAGGAAAGATTTGTTATTTGAGAAATTTGATGCAAAATTAACTGATATGTTTTTAATTACAGGATTTTGGAATGTTTCATGACCTGGTGCTTTCTTTCTCTACCCACAATTCAAGCTTCCTGTCTGTAAACGAGCATTTTCAATCTGTGTACGTTTTAACATCCACTAATTCATGAAACTAGATTAACAAATAGATAATACAAAGTCTCACATATGTGGTGATATCTTTGACTAATTTGGTTTGCAGACCAGCTAATTCAAGAAATGCGATACACTCCTTTAATTGTATTTAGTTCATTACTCCTCTTTACACTCAAATACATTCCTTGCCCGTACTAGCTAATCGCATGATTGCGCACGCTAATACAATTTATGTAATTCTCTCCGTTGTCAACTGTCCATAAAAATTTCACCGTATTAACGAAAGATTTTCGTTTGCTTTGGTATTCATGTATGGAGCCGGAAGGAAAGGAAATTTTACTCAACACAGGTCAAAACAGTACCCAATAAATCAAGTGGTTCGCGCCCACCACGTCAACTATACCACAGGGAAATAGCTTTCCATTGAAAATTGCTCGTTTTTTAACTTAAACCACTATGATAAAATCTTTCAGGGAATCACTTTTACCTTCTATTATGCTACACGGAATCGTAACACGAATTAAATGAATAGATTTAGTCAGACTCAGACTAAAATAATAGAGCATCCAAATCGATACTTCTAAGTAGATGTGGCAACAAAAATTACTATGTTGACATGGGTTTGAAAAGAAAATAGAAAATAGAAAATTAAAGAATCGAATGAACTAGGGAAATCTTAAATCCCTTAAACAACTGAATATTGATTTATATTTCGACTTTCTAAGATGGACAAATACAAAAATATATTTTGGCAGTTTCACAGCTCTTTTACGACATCTCCACCGAGTGAAAAAGAACAAAAAACGTTGGTGGCAAGACGACGGCTAAACCAAGCGTTGGAAAAGCATTCTGACCTCTAGTTTTGCACGCGTTTGGCTTGATTATTTTTTTGCTTTCTTGTGATGTTGTTTTTCTTGTCGTTTTCAATTTACTTGTTCAACGCTTTTGCTTTTAAAAGGGAATGCTGAAAACGACGAAGAAAGGCCATGTTATATTTCAGGGGGGGAAAAGGGTAGACAGGGAGAGGTAGGAGAGGGCGGATACCTAAGTCTGGATTTTGCGTTTTAGTAGAAACCGAGACATATATTTAGGAAAGGAATTTTCTTATTAGTAATCGAAGCCTCATGTCTTCACTTGCAATTAATAGCCACTAATTGTATCAGCGAGTTAAGATTTCCGGTTCTTAGCTTGCACGCCATAGACATAAAAACAAACACATAGGTACGACGACGGGATTTTTACAACCATTGGGGTGAGGAAAAAAAAACGAACGCTGGCGAAATATGTGTTAAACTATCCCAACATACATGAAAACAAGTTATTCCTGCTCTATTTTACGATCTTTCAAGTTTGAAGGGCAACGAGTGGTGAAAAGTGATGTTTTGTCAGTCAACAAAAGACATGTTACACCTATTGGCAATTTGCCTGGCATGTATCATCAATAGCACACTAAAACACACGAAAACAGAAGTTCCCGTTTAGGTCACACCATATGCTCGCACGAAAGATGAAGGCCAAACTGATGGGTAATTACGCTCTAACAGACCATCAAAGCCTCTCAGTGGCATTAAGGAAGCCAAAATCTTAAAAATGTTGCCTCGGCGTCTTTCGCGTCTCGTTTTATTGTGCTTATTGTCATAGTTTGTGAAAGAAAAGGGGACGATATGGCCCATAGATAATCGTAGGTAACTCTAAAAAGGGCGCCGTCCAAGATGTAACACACACATGAAACTAAATTTCTTCCGTTAAAACCCACCTCGGCCGCTGGGTACAAGGGAATTTACCATCAAATCGCTCCACTCTGTGAAGAAACTATGTGAAAAAAGAACTCTCACGGGAAGTCCATGATTTTATTACAAAATGAATCCAATAACTCATCAAGTCCACAGTAGTTCGCCCCAGGGCCTTACGTAACAACACTGGAAATGTTCCAGTGCGGTTACAGGGAAAATTTTGACATATCCCACAACAAAAACACTCCTTCCTAATTTGAGAATGGCGACGCCACGCTTTTCCGGCAAACTGTTCCCTGTTTCAGCATGATTTGAATTAGACTCAAGTACGTTGTTTGTTTTTTCTTACAAATGTGACGAGTTCCTACAAACTGACGGAAACAGAGGGATCAAAATGCTTAAAATGCCTTCCATGCTGTTTACACTCAAGAAATTTCGAGCCGGCCGGCGGCAACATGCAATGTACTTGCCGATACTGTTCGATCCGGAGATGAATCTAATCATCCAGAAAATAGAAGATTAACAATTTTACTTTTTAAAAGATTGATACGACTTAATTTGATTACAAAATTATTGCCGGAATTAAGAAAGCAAATTCCGTGATAGTAGAAGCTTCAACAGAAAAAGCGGGGAAGGCTGAAGCCGAAGGGACATTCCAAGTTCGTTTGTACATGCGCGCCTATTATAACACCGAAGCCAAAACGAAGAACTACATAGTATTACCTTTTCTTGTTCCAATTAACCATGACTAAAAAGTTAACCGCACGGAAATATTGCTAAGTATAACAAGTAAATGCGAAGTCTTGTAAAATCATGTCAAATGCCTCACTTCGTACACAATCGAACTTCCAGAAATAGCTTGAAAGAAGACCAACCTTAACCAGCAGCATAAAGCAAGACACGCAAAAGGGTTTTCAAAGGCTATTCCGTGACGAATTCGTCTGTGTTTAAGTTAATGTGGCGCGAGCACTGGGGATGTGACTAAAGTAGTCAGCAAAGATGATATAACCCGGGTTTAATTTGGACGTAATACGTAACACAGGTGCTTGACATAGCCCAAGTATAAACAGCGCAGGATGTCAACCCTGGACTATTTGACTGACAGTCAAGCTCATTCATGTCAGTTGTTGCCATGGTAACAATTAAAATTGTCCAAAGGCCACTGTGATTTTCCGTCATTGTTAAGTAGACATAAAAGTTTGAAATCTCCAATTTGATTTTAAAGTTTAACAAAACGCTTGCCAGGAGTTTTCCGCGCCGATGAATGATACCAAGCTCTGAAAAAGTGAAAAAACTTCTGGTCACCATTTAGAGTCAGATTATAGTGAACACTGAAGACAAAAGGAACTAAGAAAGTTGGAATGTCGAAACTTTTAGGAGACGATTTCATTAGTTCGTATATGTCGCCTAAACAGGCTTCACTAGCTTAAAACCAGTAAAAACAAGAACGACAAAATTGAAATTTGACCCATCCCTATCACAAACGCAAAAAATTAGGTTTTGCGATTATATACTGCAGAATATAAACATTTCGAAAGCATTTAGAGACTTCCTATGTACACAGAACATAACTTACTTTAGACGCTTAAACCACATTGTCTTTTATGGACATTCAAGCCAACTGTTTGTTTTCATTCTTTTTATGCGAGCAGGAAAATTGTTTTTAGGTGATTCACAATTTGACAAACTGTGACGTTAAGTGTATGGAATCATTCACATATCACGTGTAGAGCAACACCTTTCACAGGAAATGAAGACCATTCACTATCAAGTTATCAATACAGGGTGTCTTCATGCTCCTTATCCGGTTGACAATTTTTTAAAGGTTTCTGAAACAATTTATGTTCATTAAGTTAAATTCACACTTCTCACAACCTGAATAACCACTTGGTCAGTTGTAAAAAGAGGGATTTACGGAGAAACTTTCCTGGTTAAAGATAATACAAGCACCAGAGACATCTTTGTTATCAGATAAAACCAGCCTATTAGGAGACATCAGGATATGAACTCTGCAAGCTGACTGCGAACCGACAATGTACAATGGTAAGACAATTTTCTAAAAAAAGTTTTTTGAAATTGAGCTTCAAACGTCATCGAAAAATTCTAGAATCTTATCTTAGAGTTGTTATCCTCTTATAGAAGGCGAGCGCGTGGATCTTGTCAAAACATATTTGCTGTAGTTATACTACATTTCTTTTTTTATCATCATCCCATTTTAAGTCACAGTTATTAATGATCTACTTAAATGATTTTTTTCTTTATGCTATTAATAAAAAGACACAGACTTAAAAAAAAAACCGTCTTTGGCCCTATGCAGAACCGAACAGCCCGGCATTGAAGTACAGGGTGTTATTTCTGATTCATAGCCAGCTAGTGAAAGTGGTGTGGCGATCCAATGTGACATTGAGAAGAGCTGATCAACAAGTGCAGCTCCTAATAGTCGACCTAATCAGAGCGCAAACAAACAGGTCAGTCGACATGGAACCTTGCAGCTTAAGCTTGCAGATTAATTCTGAGTGTTCACAGTCAATCCATTACTCTGTAAGTGTGTTGTCTTGATGTTCTATTCTGAAAGATAGCAACTGGACCTAACTCGACACTACGAAACTTCTTTTTTTATAGCAGTTTATCTCGCTTAGTTTGTCACTCTCGTGATGCGTTTCTCTCCAAGTTACCAGCGATTGAAAATTGGTTGGCTGAATGCCCTATGAAATAAAGACGAAGAGTAAAAATAGAAATTGTTCAGTACTAATGTTTCAGTCATCTCACTTGTGACAGCAATCAAAATAAACGCTGATATAATCGATTAAACTTTGTTCATTTTGTGTAGTTGAGGGAACTTTCTTATTAAACTTTATGATGTCCAATCAGATGTCAATTCATTATCATTGTCCCATCAACAGCATTACCCCTAAGTTTAAGAAATATGCTAAAAATCTGGACAACCTCCAACAACTAATTGAGTAAGATATACGGTGATATGAACTTCGAGCAACGACAATAAACATGTCAAAGAAATTCGACGGTTTTATAAAGGTTACCGACCTGAGTGCTGAAATTCAGCCATGATTAAAACTAATTCCCTTTTTATGTTCTCTCTCTCGGAGTAAGATATGTAAACTGACAAACATCGGATTGCAGTGCTGTGGTTTCCGTAACTTTCTCAATGAACGGCTGCCAATTGTGCAATAGGCGGCAGTGCGCGGGGCCGTAAGGCAAAACCGGAACGCGGGAGCCTACTCGCAGACTAAACAAACGACGGCAAAAGGTCTTATAGGCGGAGGTAGATCGCCGGTAACCGGCTTTTGTAGAAACCACCGGTACTGTGACTCAGAAATGCCAGAAATGGCATGAAATTTCACTATCTTCCATAACGAAGAACTTAAGTACGCCCTCCTTTTCAAAACACAGTTAGAAAACGAAGGTTTTAGCGAAAATTACACTTCAAGATAATACTTCTTCCCTCCGTACTTTTCCTCAGATCATTATGTAATAAGTTCTGCGGAATTGCGCTTGATCATCACATGTTAAAGTTGTTTGGCGAGCGCCTAACACGTGCCTTACAGAAGCTTATAAAAAAAAAAAAGTCAAAAAGAGAATCAGACTTGATAGTGTAATTCAGCTGTCAATCCTGACGATCTTAAGGGTCCTTTACAAACAGTTTATTTTTCATGTCAGGGTAAGATTTCACTTTTGCTATCATTTCTGTTCAACGACGGGCCACAAAACATCAATATGGTTCAAAGATTGGAATTTTATGATGAAAAGTTTATTTACCCAACTGTAAGCCTAAGTCCTGTGAAATGAAAACCGTCTCTAAGTTTGCGATATCAAGTGTCCTCCTAAATTAGTAACAACGATGAATCCGTTGGAGTACCTCCCTACAGCACAGATAAAATGTTTAAATCATCTGGCGATCTGTTGCAATGTTCTAGAAGACTAAATCACGATTGTAAAAAAGTGAATGAATAGATTTATCATTGGACCCGCTGTTTTAGCTGCATGCGGTAATTTCGATCATACTCTACATGTACGTTGCTCACCTTGTGAAATCCTCATAAACAAAACAATATCGATTATTTTCCAAATGCTTCTCTGTTCCAGTTTAAAAGCTTGAAAATAACAAAACATCAACCATTCTTTAAATGGAATTGAAAACATCTGTCATGGAAGAAACGAGAAATAAAATTATGGCGCCAATGTCCATGGTTGATAGAAAAATTTCAAACTTATCCCTCTAAAGATATCGCTCTTCTTCTCAGTGATCTTTGGAATCGATAAACCAACTGAGAAAATTGCAACTACGACGAAACACAAAGAAAAACCGAAGGAGAGGCGGAGAGCCTCATGGATTTATGGAGGATTCCAAGTTTATTCAACTTCTGTTTTCATATCGTACTTCTGAACACGCATGAAATTTACTGTTAGATTTCGAAGAGAAAATCATAACCTTAATAGTTGAAGATTTTCGAAGTTAAAATTCTTAAACAAGTTTTTCTCCTCGTTTACAAAGAGATAAATGCACTTTACGTTCCAAAAAAAGGGGGGGTCCATACGCCCCCTCCACCCCCCCCCCCTCCTCTGCCATACTCACATTTCTCAAAAGCACAACAATTACACCGGCCTCGTAAATGCTACAAGTTTACCCAAAGCAATTATTTTTGATATTCAATGAATTTCCTTAATTGCGAGCCATCGTCAAGGGTTTGATTTAGTACAGTCAAAATAACCTTATATCTTCTTAATTTCAATTGTGACATTTGAGTGCTACTGGATACGGGTGATCAGTCGATGAATTACCTAAAATCTCAACCTTCTCTTTACCATACTTCTCCAAACATCTTTCCAATACTTTATCGTTTAATTTGTAACCTTCCAAAATCGGCCGAATCTACACGTTTAATCATGTACACCTTTTTAAACTAAAGGTAATTGAGCACGTTCATCCGCGGGTTCTAGACGTAACTTTGACATTTAACAACAGGATGTATTTAACAACGTACTTCATCCCCGGAAACCGATCCCTGAACAAAGGGTAATTTTAATTACAATTCAGAGATCTGCGGTCAAGGACTCGCCCTTGCCGCGCTGCTAATAAAGACATTCACTGTTAGGGCCAACAGTCAGTAAATGTTTGGATTTACATTTGTAAGAAATGACGCAAACGTGTTAGCAATTATAACGAGCCTTGCTTCTAACCTTTTTCACCCGTTTATAAGTTTGAAAAGTAAAATCAAAACAAACTCTCGTGTACTGTTGAGGAGAATGACTTGCAGGCGATTATTTGGTATTGAAGAACTGGATACGTAGTATTTTTACCAAAAGACTCCTTAGTACCGAAAGTTACTAAATTAGCAGTCGAAACACAACTTTAGATAATTACTCGCGCTTCGTTACTGATATAAAGAGTAAACTGGCTCTCAGCCAGAGATTAAGTCAAAATGGCGAAGGAAACGTCGAAGTCAGACAAAAGTTTCGCGTCCGCACAAGTCAAATCGAAAATCATCCGTTGAGACTAACTCAGAAAAGCGACGTAGGCCAACCGTGTAAAGGAACAAACCAGTGATCAAACTACGAAGTGATGTTCAGATAGGGATCTAATTTATCCTCAGTTATGGTTGTGCTCCAAACAAATAAGTTCAGCTTTTTCCAACCCGAAGTATAATTATTTACCTATGACTAAAGGAATTTCTTTAATCCATGCCGTATACGCGTATTGTTCCCTGCTCGCTCAACCGCGCCCAAACCAACGACGAAAGTAACATTTGACGAGGAAATGTTCGAATGAGTTTCATTTTTTTCAATAAAAGAATTCATCACGGCTTCCGTCTGGTGAAGAATTCGATCTACAGGTTGAAGGCGAAACTGAAGGAAAGAGAACGGGTCTCAAATCTGTAAAACTAAGCCTTAAACAAATTGACCCAGTTTCATAGTAAAGCATTTGTACACTTGTCATTAACCACTAACAGAAGCATGATTCGAAACACCTTACCGACACGTAGAAGCTGAAAGGCAGGCTTATGCAGCAAAGTTTAATTTACCTCCTGGAAAATTGCTCTGAAAGGGTTACTCAAGAATGCGCCTCGGGATATCAAGTAGGATTTCAAGAAACCCGATATTGACATAAAATAGTAAATAAACGTCGATGTTTTGACTCAAATTGCTTGACAACCGAGACCGAAAAAGATGACTCACCCACACTGAAACGACCTGAGGGTGTTTTGGTTGTTTCTGATAAGGCATGACTAACTAGATTTTTCAAGGATATTCACAAGTGTTATTGTAATTAACTTGCTCATGAGCCTCACTCCTAGAAACTGAGGTTTTTTTTTCAAGCCCTCTTAACTTGGGATCTGCCCCAAATATTTCCGTCTTGACCATATACAACAGCGAGGGGGTTCCATCAAGAGCAGTAAAACTATAGAGATGTTATCCGCTTCTAAGGCTGCCTACAGTCTTCCAAGGCACTTACCTCAAGCTCTGACAAGGCCGGTCTCCGAATCATTACCTTTAAAACCCACAAAACAACTGTTGATTGTAATCTGCTGAGGATGAGGATCCGTCTTGAAATTACATGACAGTTCATGAGATATTGAAAGGTCAAATCACGAGCTCATTGCACATGAGGAATTCCACATACGAGAGGTTTTACTGCCGAGTTAATAAAAACAGTTCCTCGCTACGCCCTAACATCAGTATGCATATTCTTTATACTGTTCTTTGTACATGTCCTAAGATGTTGACAAGGAGAATTCGTTTAAAAATCAAGAGCTTCTCAAGTGAAAGGGAAATATTCGTTACTGTAGAAAGGTTAAAATCGAGAGTCAAAATGTTGACTTGTTATTGTCATCATGTGAAAAATTCAATAGCTACGACATATGGTATGCTTCCGGCAATTTGAAGCCTAGTGTACACCACTAATGAGAGAAGTTAAGAAAGGGAAAAAAAAGTGAAACCTTAAAGGATTGAAAACTTTTTTGTTGTAAAGTACATTGTAAACACTAATACGTCTGGCGATCGATGATGAAATTAATGTTCGTTTTGTTCTGTTCGGGCTTTAGTCTCAATGATTTATGTTCTCACTTTTCGCCCCTGCAATAAATTGGCACCCTTGCTGTGTGATGATTCCTCAGAGAGGTTACAACAGTGCGAGTTACTAATACACAGCTGAGAGTTTGAGAGAAGTTATGAAGGAAACAAGTGTAATCTCTTAAATAAGTCATCTCATGATCTGTATTGCGTAGTAATACGAAGTTAACATGTCGAGTGAACCCGTCTAATGTGATGACTGTAAAAAATGAACGGGATGCAACTGAATAGTTGCAACTGATTTTCATCAGTTGATTGTTATTTCTTATGTTTGCTGTTGGCAGTGGCTCTAGTTTTCATCTCAAATAACAAGTTATTTTAAGTCAGGTACGCAAACTCAGGGTATTTTTCTTTTGTGGTAGCCCAAACAAACAAGATGCGTGTTCGCATAATAAATAACGTAAACAATCAAATGAAGTGTGATAAATCTAGAAGGGGCAGAGTAGAGATTAGATAATAATATCGGCTGAGAAATACTCACGACAAACCTGAAAATTGAAGGTAAGCCCAAGTTTTAACAATATAGAAGACTGACCAGCGAGTTGAAAAATTATATAGTTATATTTCGCTAGGAAGGAAAGGACAGAATGATGACGAAGACAAATGGTATGAAGCTGCCATCCTACGCGCAAAAGACGTCGTTGATTTCCATCTAAATATAAATCAAACTCACACGATAACTAACATGGCCCATTTTGGTTTGCACATCCCACGCACTCATCTTTCAAAATTCAATTACGTGGTACAATTTTCAGGGAAGCGTTTGCCTTTTAAGTAAGTTGGAGTTTATCGATTTACTTACAGTCCTTGTCCCTTGTATCTGCCTTGAGTATGTTTCTCAGTTTCCAAGACAAAATTGTCGAAAAATCCTCGAAAAACTAACGCTTGCGACAGTTCGTGGTAGACGAAACGAGGTTATTGTTTCACGCTGCTTCTTTGAGTACAAATTTAAACTCAAAGAACGTGCCAGGGTAAATACGGTGCCACACGAAAAGCCGGAAATCCTGGTGTACTGAGTACATGCGGTCAACACTGCAGCGGGAAGTGCACATGCGTCAGATAAGTATCAACGTGACTCCTGTACATTCCAACGTTCAATAATTGCGTTTCACTAAATTTTAGTTTCTCTTCAAAAGAGGATACGTAAAGCTAAAAGGATATTATAACCGATATTCATCACCTTATCCATGCGAAAACTGGTTTCCTTATCAAGGCAGATGTTTAGGGATATTATGACGTATTCTAGCAATCAATGGTTTAAAAGCTTGCATAAACTTGCTTTTGAATTTTGTTCCGTTTGTGATAATTTCTCCAAGATTCATCTAAAATCTTAAGAACTACGCAGTAACATCAGACCAATATCCTATAGCCAAAAATTTTAAGCGATTTTTAATACATGTTTTTTTTGGCCAGCCTTTTTTCCACCTAAAGTTTAGTTATGTCTTGCCTTGTGATGCAATAGATGATCATAGATCAGGAAAGAAAATCTCTAAAAACCTTCTATTAGACGAGAAAGTACCCTTTCAGGTAGTGGCAAGTTCCATTTTTATTTCCGTATTCAGAGAAAAATCTAAAACAGTTGGAAACAAGCCCTCATTCAGTGAGTATTGTATTGACTAAGCAAACAAAGAGACAAATCCGCTAAGACGTGCTCCTGCACAGTCCTTCACACATTCTTATAATTGCTAATGGTCGCAAATGGCCACAGAAAGCGTAATCTAACAATGAAATCAGGATGAGTGGATTTAACTCAACGTCATTTCGCGAAATGTGGATCAAGGAAAATTTCAAGTATCCTCTCCAAGAGCACTTTTTGTACTCAGCAGCCAAACTTCTTGTCGTAGTTAATAAAGCAATAGGGCTCGTATCATCGCCATTTTGGCAACAAATAAAATCAGTGTCATCCAAAATCTTCACACAAAGTAAACAAGGAGCACGTGGGGTCAACTGTTCCAGCTCATATTGCGTCAACAGACGGAAAACGCTTCAAAGACTCGGCATTGGTATGAAAACCAGTTCTGCCGAGTCTATTACGCCGCAGCTACAAATTTGTACTATTCAGATCAGGGTGACTCCTGTTAAAAACATTTTAATACAAAAGGAACAAAATGAAATAGCTGAAACAATCATGACATTGATCGTCATGATCGATCAACAGTCACGACATTGATCGTGCTCCACCGCCCACAGGCACACCTCCAAAAATTCAACCAATCTTGTTCTTCGATCAATATAGCGCCAAAATTTATGTCATTATTGAGGGTCGCATTCTGTTTTCATTGAGCGGAAACTGAGTCATGTTTGAAAAACACTATCTTTTTTTAATAACTGATACAGCTGACAAAGCTATCGTCTTCGGTGTCATAATTTTATTGAACTAACAACAGTCATAAGTAATTTGAGGTACCTGTCTGGTATCCTACTTTTCCGCCCAGAGATAACAGGGATTCATGAATAAATTGCTTATTTGCAATCTTGACCAGTTTTTTCCTCATTACTGAGGAGGCCAACCTGCATAAAGCATAGCTCTTCCTCTCTCCTTGACAGCTTTGATTACGGTTGTGTTCAGTTCAAGGTCTAAGGTGTATGTCTTATTTGTTTGCGATTGTATGATTACTTGTTATCAGACTACATTGTTAAGCTTCAATTAAAAACTTTTAATCAGAGACATGCAAAATATAAAAAGACGCAATTTTTTTAATAATAAAGTATGGTGTACGATATTGAACGAGCTCGCTTCTGCGAACATTTTAATGCCTCTCCTTACAGAAGGCATGTGACTAAAATTTGTGTCGATGCACCGACGTAAACGTCCTCTTAAGAAGGATAACTCACTCAGCCAACAAATTGACTGCGACACTGATTTACCTTATTAGATTCTAGCAAATTTTCTGGAATTTAATTTGGATCACGTACGAAAGGCAACACAACTTTCAGAGGTCACGATAGCCTCATCTCCAGCTGTCATCAACAACCGCGGTAAAACCTTCTGTATATTACCAGAATATAGCAATTCCTTCCTGCATTTTAATCGGCACTTTCAAATTTCTCGCATCCAGGTTGAATGATAAGTCGAGGAAAAAACGATTTGTGGTAAGATACTATGATCAACAATAGAGCCACTTCACTCACAAGAACGGCCGGAAGTTACTAATCACAGCAGGCCTTGAACACGGACTCTGTCATGGTGACGCGTTACTCACAAGTTATCTCGCTTGAGAAGTGTGTCTTGTGAAGCAAATGAGAAAACTAATTTAGACTGTTCTGAGAAACTTGAGAAGAATACTGCTAATACGACGCTGAGAACTGTTAGAGTACGAAAGCTGTTTACTGTTTGAACTAAGTTTGGCGCAGGCATGACTTCTGCTCAGAAGGATCACGTGATTCTTGGTAATCCGCTTTTCAAAGACATGACTATGAAGTGGGTATTTTTGATTCGTAATCAATAAGAGAGTTAGAGAGGACACGTAATATGTAACGAGCATACAGTTTTGAAAGAAACAGTGCGTAGGTTTCTGGTAAAGCTGGATTTCCGGTGAACCTGATCATTTTACGAAAGCTTCCAGTGTGAGAGACGGTCATGAGAGAGACCACAGGGGGTCACACAATCTTTTGTTAGCAGTACATAATAGAAACCCGCCCAAGAGAAACAAAGAACGGTTCGAGTTTGTAGGGGTTCTAGATATCGAGATTGGTATCCTGTTTATAATTATAACTAATGAGGAATCATGCTTTTACCATTCTTTTTTTTAAGAAGAACGTTTAATTTGGGAAGTTGAGTTAAATGTATTACGTTTTCATATATGTTACTACGTTCATATCAACCGCAATTGAGGATTGGGACGTGTCAGTCAGCTGTGTTGTAACATTTTGACGTCTATAGGCTGTCGTTTTTACTCAAAGTTCAAGCTTATAACGGGAAAAATTTGAGACAAGGAAAAGTAAAACAGGAAGTTCGAGTTAGCTGATTGTAGATGAGTAGAAGAAGGGTCCAATCCAAGGGAAATCGGATCTTATTTCATACAGGAGGGGGTCCCTGTTAACCGGGCTCTAGTTAGCGGGGTTCTACTGTATATCTCTACTTCGCCCTAAAACTGATAGCAAACTGACCAGACCACAATAGCCTCCCTGAGGACATGTAAAAATAAGAAGCCAAATTGAAAAATTGAACATAAATTGAATTCTTTATGCAGTTTAACACTGAAAAAAGCCACAGCAATTTTATAAACGATTCTTTCCTTTTAAAAACGTCTTTAAAAATACAACCGAAATACAATAATTCGACGTCGATGGTTTGCTTTTTTTTGTATGCCATTTTCTGGACCGTTGTTTAAAGGAGGAAACCTACATTAGAATGTAGGTCGTCTGTCAATACTTGGTTTCATTTTCTGCGATGGCCTAGCGCATCAACAGCTGATCGGCGACCACGAGCGGTGGCAGCTACCTTAATGTAGTCTTCATTGTCTATGTCTTGCGTATCATCATCTGGTGATGCGTCCATCTGTATCACATTAAACGACTCGATAGCAAATTTCACGACAAACAGTGCAGGAAGAGACATTTGAGATTTGGTAATGGTGACTTTTTTTATGACTAAATTGAGGTAGTGAATCAACTGCGGTTTGGAACTGAATCTCCTCAATTTTACTCTATCAGCGACAAAACCAAACCCATATGGATCTCCACGCTTTCGCTATTCTATGATAAGATGAAATATCAGGCACATTTTATCGAATTCTTAGTTTAAAAATACCAAAATAATGATTTCCCCCAAACTGAACTGAACGCTTTTGTTGCCCTCCTCAAACTTGCATATGGAAAGCTCCACTGTAGGTTATCACTAAACAGATGTGTCACAGGACCCACACGGTATGACACCCCTAATACTGAGCTCATACCGGACAGCGAATACAAAGAACATCACAAGTGTTTAGACCCGATCCTAAAAGTCCCAAACAACAAAACGCAACTGAAAAGGCAATAATAGACAGCAAGTCTCTATAAGAGAAGTACAGTACACCTTGGGGAAAGGGGTTTAGGAACATGTGCAAATACGTCAAATTGTGAGTTTCACAATCACAAATATGAATCAGCAGCCCCCCCTCCCACCACACCATGTTGAAAAGGAAGAAAAAAAAAAAGGAATTTGGATCGAACGGGATACAACGGTGTAAATACCTCTGATGCTTCATCAACAGCTGGTGAACCTTGAGACATCTGCTTCTCAGGATCTTGTATCAGTTATGAAATAAGCAAGACTACAGTAAGGGAACTAGTGACCAGTGTCAGATGAATTCTCTCTAAAACTCCAAGCTAGGTGGGAATTATCGAAGAAAATTGGGCAAATAGTTGAATGTTCTTGTTGCAGAAGTGTGCCATGGTCCCTGTAAAATCCTTTCACTCCCTACTGTCTGCTATACAATTGTTACATACACACATACTTTATTGAGACTCCCTTCAACAGGATTTTTAGTCACAATGTTATGATATTGGTTTGAAAAATTTGGTAATGGATAAACTAAAATTCCCCTAATTGTATTTTTCGTTACTCTCATCACTTGTCTGCTTGATATTATATTGACATTACAAGGAGAGAATTCTGTCTTGGTCGCTCATAGGAGTCAAAGGCTTTAATCAAATTTGCTTGAAAGGTATGAACCTTTAATCGTTGAACATCTTGTACTACCACACTAATGCAATTTATGCTAAATTAAGACTTAAGCAACTAATGAGATACAGAGGAAGGATTACAAAATACCTATTTTCTACTAAACAAGTAAAATGATATCTTCAAAAGCAGACTAATGGTACAGTTAACATATCCAAAAAAATTGATTGAAAATTGATTTGATCTTTGAAAAAACTGAAGACTAACAGAAAAATAGCTTACCAGGTGTTGTGGCCGAGAATGTCAAATTTGCCATCTGAGCAAGTGCTTCTGTCAGACCAAACTGAGTTACATCACCAACATTTTCTTCAGTCGAGTCAGAGTCACTCTCTTGGTCTCCAGTTACAGCACCATGTTTATCCTAAAGACCAAGGAAATAACAAACAAACAGGAACACATACTCAAATGGTTGTTTCACAAACCTTGGTTATGTCTTCCATTTTTCTGTCAAAGTTTGATTATGGGTGTTCAAGGTTTGAAGATTTATAATCAAGAATTAAATGAAGTTTGGTGATAGGCTTGGTTAGTACTAGGGTTATCAATGTCTTCTAGTTAATCAAAGCTGTAAATGGTACTTAGTGCTTGTAACTTTTGGGTACCAGAATTTCCTAATCAGCTATCCTCCACTTATCTGTCAGCAATTAGTTCAATAAAGATTATTACAGGTAAGATAAGAATTTTTCCTCTTCTTTGCATCTTACATTTCTTGCTTTTTTATGTGTCAATTATTGGCACTGTTGAGTCTAGTCACTCTGGCTTTGTTGTGAATTCTAAAATATATATTTTTGTCCTAAATGTAAAAATTGCCTCATGAGCCAAAGAAGATGGTGTTTTGAAGTTGCTAAAAAAAAAACTTAAGAAAATAACTAAGAAAACATGTTTCAGTTTAGTTCTTCACACAACAAACCTTCTCCTGAAGAAGCCTTTCCAAATAGCTGATTCTCTTACTTCTTGAGGTCATTTGAGAATACTCGGAATACATCTGACTCAACCTAAAATAATATTAAAGAACTACACTAATTCCTGTGATACAGCTAAGATAATCAGCTGTTCCTCAACTGTATAACCAACTAGAGAATGTACAAAACAAAACCAAAATTCCAAAAACTGAGAGAATCAAAGAAAGAACAAGTTCTTTACCATGTTTCACAAAGGTGCCCCCATGGAAGATCATTGAAATATGTGAATCAAAAAGCCATAGAATAATGTTGGCACAAAGTACAGTATAAACAATATTTACAATACTAGAAGGTATTAACCCCCATGTGGGCTAACATTTCCACATTGCTCTAATAAAGCAGTTATTATACAAACATGTACTTGTACCAATATATCGTTAATAGAAAATCCTAAATCAATCCCTGGCATTTCTTAACACTTATACAGAGGTGTATTTTTATGACAGTCACAATACATCGATGTGTTTTTACCTTGTCATATTTTGCCGAAGTCGAGGTCTTGACTTGATGTCAGTTGGCATGAAGTTTGTTTTAGCTGCAAGGAAGTTCAATATTTATACGCGTTTTAATTAGTTAAGATCCTAAGATTGTAGTTTTTTTTGCCTAACTTTAGCTTTCTCTAGATGTCCCTCCACTGTTGGCTTTCAGCCCTCTTGACATTTTGAACAAAAATAAATTTTAACATAAAAGGTTCAGCTAAATTGAGGATTTTTAGAGCATGGTTTTGTTAAACAACATCTAAACATTATTTAAATAATCAGACCTTAGTGTTTTGTTGCTAAAGAACATCATGTAACCTTTCTTAACCCTTACTTCTAGATATGATTGACAGGTAACTTCTCCCTGAATAAACCACACATTATGCTGTAAACAGGTGATTAGATACTCAAACTCATTAGGTACAAGTTGTTCTTATGATGTAACACCAAATTCTCTCAGCTAAACTAAAAAAATGTGCAGCAACGAAAAGGGAGAATTAACAAGCAGATCGTGGGAGTTAAAGGGTTAAGAGATAATAACATTCATGACTCACAGGGGTACCTACAAACTTACTATAATATGGGCTGAATTCTGGCTCCAAGTCTATGAGTTTCTCTTTGAAAGTGATCATACTTGGGTGTGGCACTTTTGTAGGAGCAAAATTAATTCTGAAATAACCAAACAAGATGCTTTACCAAATGTGGTGGTTGCTTTTGGGAATGGCTCAGGTTTCATGTGGATGTGGATAACAGTTGAAATATCGAATGCTGTGTGTAATTAAATCAAGGCATGGGGGAGTGTTTTTGACCAAATTTCATTTGACACATTGAAAATTAGAATTTAAAACATACAAAATACTGTATAACAAGAATGAAATTATAAATAAAAAAAGTTGTGCAAGTTAATTTAGAACTGTATTTGCTAAACCCAAGAGAGTACCAACAACAGCAAATGATTTAGCAATGTAACAGATGTCAGTCCAGCTGTTGAGAGTGTTTGGAAAAACAAAACATTTCTTCCAGGAATGCACTGATATGTCTCAGGAGTATGGGACTGAGGAAAAATCAGAGTACAGCTCCAAAAGGATTTGAACTGCAGTTGTGATAATTTTTCTATTTTGTAGGGTGTTACACTGACTTAAGGCCACAGACAGTTAATTTGTTTGTTTTCTTTAGTTCTATAAACTGCTTGCCAGCTTGGTCATATACCAAGTTCATTTCTCACCAGCCTCCTTAAAAAACTGGTATCAGAAATGTCAGAGACTATCATTTATAAGAAGGCAAATTTTGAGCTCAGCCTGTCTTTCTGGTTCACCAAAAGCACAATCTTGAACTATTCATATCTATACTGACTATACTAAAGAAACCATTGCTAGCTAATTTTGGGATCCATACTACTCTAAACCTTCTCCAGTAATAAAGCTACACTCATGTATCTACAATTATATCTTAAGTTCATCTGTACACTACCCTGAACTGTTGCCTGAGCCACGTGGGGCAAGTTCCAAGTGTGGAAATGCACTTTGTTGTAAATAATATCTGGGTGGATGATGGCTTTCCAGCTATAATATAATATGTTTTTGAGGCAAATTTTTATTCATTAAATAGGAAGGTTTTGTAGTCAGCTGAAGCTATGGTGCAAGTCACTGGCCTCTATTATACAATGATCCCTTTTGCATAACATAAGTATGATAAATAGTGGAGGTTAAGGCCTTGAAAGACCAGTAATTTTAGCGTGAAGAGTCCAGCTGAACTGATTCCCAACCCCTTGGCAAACTCTTGGCTCATTACAGCTATACTTTAGTCTGGAATACAACCTTGCTGCTCCACGAAAAGTAAGCTGAACAGGAAATAATTATTGTTTGCCACAAGTATTGTGTATAAACTGGTGATGTTAGTTAGTTAATAAATATATAGACTTCCTAGTCATGTTAAATAAGCATTAATGGCAATGTAAATTTTGTTAGTAATTTCAGTTGTGTTATTAAATAATGTTAGCATTCATTTGCAATTGGTATGTAAAATATATTAAATAAACAAGTAAATTAAGTAAGAAATGTTAGTATTGTAAGCAATACATAACAGTTGTTAGTATTTTTTAGTGAAATAAGTAACATTATCATGGTAAGTAGTGCAGACTAAGTTATATTTCCAGTAAAAAATCAATTTAAATGAATGTTCATTAGCAACAGCCTAATGCATGTAATAACATCTACAAAATTTCTAGATTTTGGTACTAATTGTCATTCTATACAATTAATATTCACACTAAATTTAAAACAAGAGGCTACCTAGTACATGTACCTGATCACACAAGCCATAACCATAGAAACCATAAGCAAAGGCAAGCTCTAATTGGAGATCTCCAGCATACTGTGAAAATAGAATTCAATATTTTTCAGTTGGTATTTAAATCATGTCTGTCTGTACCAGCCTAATTGTCACCTGATGCTAGAAGCACTGAAATGCTTGGAATTCATTCTAAAGCAGGGCAAGAAACTTTCTTTTCAACTCACTTGTTCCTTCAGAAGAGTCACATGATAGTGCTTATCTAGATCACAAGTTTAAAATTTGTGAAAAAACCTGATAAGAATGACTACTGGGTAAAAAACAGGATTCACTTGGAATTTAATAGCCACACTTTGCATAACGTAATCAAACACATGTGACTACACAGAATTATAGTTCTTTTACTATCTGTAAGCAGCAATTATTTTTATGGGTAGCAAACATATAAACCATGTTGAAATATAGTATCATATCCTATAGTCCAAAGTCAGGTAACAAAAAAGAGGTTTTTCCCCTATTTTTGGAAATCCAATCAGACAAGTGAGATTACAATTTTCCTAGACCAAATAGAAAAGTTATCTGTCCTAGTCTCATTTTGACAGCTCCAGTTTCCTGCCCTGTTAACTAATCAAAGGTTAAGAAAATTGGTTAAAAATAATCTAGGAAATCTAACAGAGTGTGACAGCCAAGTAGACAAACCTTAACTTACTTTATACTTTACAATAGTCAATTTGCTTTGAGGTTAAAGTTTCCAGCAGAACTGGCACTACTCATAAAGCCACACTATATCTATCTTTCTCAGGTCCAATCCAGTGTTTCTGGTTTACACAAGATAGCAAAGTTCATTGTTACAATTATTTTTCTCAGAAATAACCTGGCTATGAACACTACATGAAATATTTTTGCCCAAAGTTGCATATAAAAACATGTCACAGATAAATAAAATCCAATTTTGTATAGTACAAGAGTCAACACAAAATAGCTGATTATACCTCTATCCTAATAATAACAAAGAACTTACTCTACCTTTTTTTGTCTATTCTGTAACTCAAATGTCTCCATGGACCATTGTTTCTACAAGTTAAAAATGATAAAATAATTTACTAATTTATGGCCTAAAAATCAACCTTAAATTTATAATAAATGCTCTCATTTGATCATTGCATCATAATAGATCACTGTATCTTACACAATTTGAAAAGTATGTACACTGTTCACAATGAAAAATTTCATGATATGCAAACTTATTTTTTTTTAATAGATACCTTGAATCACACACCTTAGCTAGCTTGTGCACGTGAAACTCAGTTTTGCCAAGAAGTTTGTGTTTTGGAATTGGCTGCAGTTTGTCAAACCCCAGGACAGCAATGTTAACTTCATTTACCAAACTTGTTGCTTTGGGAGAGACCTCAGTTAAAAATATAAACACAATGATCATTACAAATACTTATTATGAGGCTCTTGATATACCACAGTGCTACAATTAATTGAATAAACTCTTTCACTCCTGAGATCTGAAATCGTTCGTCTTACTATCTGTCATACACTTCTTTTGATGTTGGCTTGGAAATTGGTTTTGGATCAACTTAAATAATCCCTGACTGTATATATATGAAAATCATATATGTGCACTGTGGTTGAATAAACAAATTTAGAAGCGATCCTCACAGTTATGAATACTACTTAACTAGTCGTGAATAAAGGCCTAAAATAAATTCAGGCCTGTACAGGATTTGAACCCATGCATTGGTATCACAGAGGTCATGGGGTTCAAAACTCATATAGGCCTGAATGTTTTTTCAGCCTCTATTTTCACTACTAGTTAAGTAGTATTCATAACTGCGAGGATCGCTTCTATGTTTGTTTCTTCAACCACAATGCACATAATTATATGTTTTTCATATATTTACAGTCATGTATTCACCATTTGGAGGCTTTATTCGTTACCAACATAATGACCAGCTCCCAATTAGCTTGTTAGCTCAGTTGGTAGAGCAATGTACCAGTATTGCTAGGTCATGGGTTCAAATCCCATATGGGTCTGAATTTTTTCAGGTCATATTTTCACTACCAGTTAAGTAGTATTCATAATTGCAAGGATTGCTTCTACATTTGTTAAATAATCCTTTTATTGATATTTTTCTTAATTTTCATCACTTGTTTGCTTGATATGGTATTGATACTGTAATGACAGAATTTATTTTGGTTGGTTATAGGAGTTAAAGGTTTAACCAAAAGAAAGTATTCTGTTTTACAGATGATCTTATTGAGTACCGAATAACAGAAAATGAAAGTATAGATACCAGTAAAAGTACATGACTACAACAACCTGGAATTAACATGCTCACAGAATTTTGGAGAGGGAAAAATGCAGAAGAAGTACTTTAACTCATTGAAACAGATGCAGCACTTACAATAACAGAGAAATTCTTGATCTCATTCCACACCACACAGCCTTTTTTGAAAGGAAACTGTAGTGAAGTGCATTTTGTAATTAAGCCAACTGTTATTTGGACATATATTCCAAAGTGTTCAGGGGGGAAGTTTGCATCAAGGTACAAATTGCGGCAGCCAAACACATGAACAGCAAAAATACCTGTCTATAACAAAAGAATTAATCAGTAATATTGTTCAAACACAAAGTTAAGTGTGCCATTGAGCAGGGCTCCAAGCTCAACTATCTTTTTTAATTTCTCCTTCTGGGGTCTTAAAATCATAAGATGATTGGCAGAAATAACTTTTTAAGTTGCCAATTAAACTCTTAGAAAGTTGTTTGTCACTGTGTCTACCATAATGTTCACAGACATGTGTAAATTATACTCATTACTCTGCTTGTCTCATGTAGCCATCTATAAACCTTTTTAAAATTATTGGTCCAATAACCCCATCAACTACAAATACACTCCAGGAACACCTACAGGTAGTGTTGCCTTATCCACCAAGAGAGGGTCTTTCTCTTGAGTATGGCCTTTTTTCCCACCTTCAGAACTCTTCCGCTGGCCTACAAAAAATGACAATAATGTTGTTTTTCTTCTCAATTTTTCCCATTTAACCCATACCTATCTACTAATTCTTCTATTAAATCACTGTCACATCAAATATCAGTAAAGCCCTTGGCCAAATACAAAAAAAGTGGGAGATCCAGAGGCTTATCAGTTAGAGCACTGGATTCTGGGTTCAGAGGTCTGGGTTGAAGACCTGGTCTTGGGCATGACACTTAGAGAGTCTCACAGTCTCTCTACATCCTGAGAATAATTACCAATAGATTCCATGTTGTCATGCCTCTGTGTAATGATACATGTAGGTCACAGATGTCGTCAAAATATGATAAGAACAAAAAATTGGCACAGCTGAGTGTGTCATTGATGTTCTCACCACATTTTGATGTCTTCTGTGATCTGTTACTGTACTGAGACCCACAGCAACATGGCATCTGCTTGTTTATATGACAAAAATGAAAAATATTGTGGTGACATCATCCGTGCATCTGTCAACAATATTCCACAACAATTTGCCCAAAGGCGAGGTGAATATTGTTGAATAATCCCAATACTGATCCCAAAAAGCAAGGGAATTATTGAACAATATTCAATGAGCCTGAGGCAAATAATTGTTTAAGTGTAATTGCTCAGGTGCTTTTGAATTATGTTGTAAAATGTTTTTTGTGGGTGAAACCATTCTGGTACAATGGTTTTGATCGTATCGAGATGAGCAGCCAGTTTCCATTAAAATTTAACAGTTAAGTAAATTTCAATCAGCTCTTATTGGTCCACTTGAATTGTTTAGTTGCAAGCCCATCAACAATAACATGCGTCATGATTGTACTATTGATACATCCAAGAATTTGAGTTATTTTACAATTGCTCTCCCCCTCGTATTTTTAGCGATCAAGTTTTCCCTCTCGTGCCAAATCTAATAACAACTTAATGTCCCTTCTCCCCAGAACGACGAGGTTATCATGATTCAGTGAAATGTTACTTTAAGACCTTACAAACATGCTTCAGAACACGCTAACCTATGATAAATTAAAACAAAGCTGTATTTAAGTGTTCTATAACCATACTTCCAAGCTTGCCGATTCCTGAAAGAACGTTGGCTGCTTCTGAGTGCATTGTTATCATAACTTTAAGAGTCAGATCTAATTCTAACTTCTCTAAACAAACGTTAATGGTCGAAAGATAGCGCGGTCGCTTAGTAAAGTCGCGCTAGAACGAGGCAGTAATTTTGGCGCGTTTTTCAGCGCTGAATATGTGAATCTACAATGTTTTTATATGATCGTTCAATTAGAATTGTTCCTTTACTGGCGTTTTGATTATTTTTATGGGCTTTGAGTGTCTAAAAGGAATTCCCCTCAAGTAGTTCAGGTGAGTTTGCCTTGTGACGTGAATAACAGCTAATGATCGTTTTACTAAGCTGTACATGTGGGTGACTCTTTACTTCAACATCGCTTCTTAAACACTCTACAGTTGAGCTTATACTTTTTGCTCAAAGAATTAAGAACAAGTAACAACGAATTTTGTCATATTTAGTTATGTAGTCATCGTAATGGGTTCTTTCCTTGTGATTTCTATGTAAAAGCCGCTGTTAGCC
Source organism: Pocillopora damicornis (assembly GCF_964200805.1). Classification (NCBI taxonomy): domain Eukaryota; kingdom Metazoa; phylum Cnidaria; class Anthozoa; order Scleractinia; family Pocilloporidae; genus Pocillopora; species Pocillopora damicornis. The sequence goes on from NC_142678.1 coordinate 10,851,437, forward strand.
AGAGCTAAATGTATTGCACGAATTTTCATCTCCCCTTCGGGTTCTCACGCAATGAATTTGATGACCTGTTCCATATGTTTGTTTGTTTTTTTTTAATTAATTACATTTTTATTTCTTAAAACTAAAACCGTCAGGTTCTTTTTTTATTTACAGAGATGGAAAGTCTAAACGATCTGGGAGATTACCTCAACACGGAAATCGTATGTACCCTTGCAGGTCTTGGGTATTCAGAAGGCAATGACTATTACAAAAGTCCAGATTGTCTTGGTAGGTTGGTCACTTTTTTCCAGCAATTGCCAGTTTTAATATATACCACAGAGGTGGATGAAATTTTTCACCTGTGCAGATTGGCTAGTTTGAAGGTGATAAGGAAGTACTATTCACCTCTGAGCAGTCAAAGAGACAAAATCAAGAGTTTAATTTCAGATCATTTTGCGGTATACTGATATTAATAAATATTTTTTGATATCTATGTAATCTTTGTCAATGAGAGTGATGGACATTTACTTCTTTGATTCTTGGTGAATTTCCACCACTGTTCACCTCCACTGTGGTGAATAATTTTTAAGTATTGAGTATTGCATGATCAATTTGAGATCAAGATGTCAATCTTTCCAAGAATCCCTGGTTTGAAAATGTTGAAATCAATCAACCTTTGGTATGACCCTTGCAGATGATAGTCTATTTGATGTTTTCCTTAAAAAAATAAAATCAATCTCAATAACTTGAGAACTTGAACTCTTTTTAGTTTTCATGTTCTCTCTTTAAAAGTCAGTAACACAAGAATATAAATGAAATGGCAGAGCAGTTACAACTACTTTGGAAGTCCATTTGAATTTAGAATTTAACACTCATTAATAAAAAAATTATTTGACACTTTTCAGAGAGTCTTAAGGACCTTGTTAGGTTTTTACGCCGTGATGACACCACCTGTGAGATAAGACGTCAACTGGGATATTCAGAAGTATTGCAAAATGTATGTGAATATAAGATGCTAGTAAAAGAACAATGATGCCATTGATAGGGCAAATAATTAAGTCCTTGTCAACATTGAAAGAAAATTACTTAACACACTAAAATAGGCTGCTACTTGAATGATGATTAGAAACTCCTGGATATCTAGAATTGTATTAATTTTACATCATATTTTTTCAGGATCTTGTTGCCATTCTTAAGAGTTGTTCATCTAAGGAAGGAGAAATATTTGATATGGTTATAAGGTAATTTATTGAACATGAGATCAATGGGAACTCTGATCAGGTAATATATATTTACCTTCCACCTGCACCAGCAAAAGTGCAAGGTGGTGTGCCTTTATAGTCCTCTCCTTTGTAATCCAGCAATGCCCTGTTTCAGGATATATTTATAATACTTTTCAACAAAAGCATACATGGGGTAGTATGGGATATATGATGCATCATTCAATATATATCATTAAATTGAATATCTTTCACTAATTACATACTCTGTTTTTAGGTTAATGGTAAACTTAACTCAGCCAGCTGTGCTCTGCTTTGAAAATAGATTTTCCATTTTTAGGTTAATGGTAAACTTAACTCAGCCGGCTGTGCTTTGCTTTGAAAATAAGATTCCTGATGACAAAACAGGTCAACATTACTACTTGGATCTTGTTACTCAGCTGCAGGCCTATAAAGAGGTATAATTTATATCTTCAAGTTTAAGAAATTGTTGAATTGGTGAGCCGAATTTTTCTCATACATGAAATAAAGAAGTTATTTTTTCTGGAAGAAGGTAGTTAATGTTTGTTGCCCTTTCAGGCATTTACAGCAAAAGAGGTGATGTCAGTTATTGGACGAGAGCTGGGAAGGCTGCTTCAGATGGTATATATTTCTTTTGAGAAACATTAGACAAAAACATGTAAAGGTCAAATTTTTCCATGTTAAATTTCTTAATGCATTTTTATTTTCACCCATTTCAGATCATGACTGAAATGAATACAAGACAAAGAGAAACATAAAAAGCTAATTGAAATATTATACGTATAGTCTTGTCTTTTCCATAAGAAATAGTTGGGCAATTTCCCCTAAGAAGCTTGATTTTGATATTCTTGTCTTGATGTGATGTCAACTGCATATTACTCACTTACCTCTCCACTTCGAGATGCATATAAATGCTTTGCCTTCTTTTGTTGTTTGTGACATTATGAATTGTTATTTTTTCCAGGAATGGGATGACAGGCTAGAAGAAGACTCCCTATTGATTGAGAGAATTCTGTTGTTGATAAGAAACATTCTCCACATACCAGCAAATAAGCAAGCAGAAAAGGTACATGTTAATATTGATATTTCTAATGCACTCTACTCTTTGTAACTTTTGTCGTACAATTTTTATTTTATTTTTATTTTATTATGAAATAGAAGTTGCCATGCAATGACTGGGATAAAAAAAATCATAGCTAGTTGAACCTCTCACAAGTCACCTGTGCCAGTGAGACCAAAGAACAATTAGGCTGTGTGTCCTAGCTTGTTGAATCCAGAACTTTTGGACTTTGGGTCATAGCCTGTTGACCACAGAACTTCCAAACTTTGGGTCCTAGCCTGTTAAACCTAGACCTTTCAGACTTAAGGTCATAGCCTGTTGACCACAGGACTTCCAACTTTGGGTCCTAGCCTGTTAAACCCAGATCTTTCAGACTTAGGGTCATAGCCTGTTGACCACAGGACTTCCAAACTTTGGGTCCTAGCTTGTTAAACCCAGACCTTTCAGACTTAGGGTCATAGCCTGTTGACCAGAGGACTTCCAACTTTGGGTCCTAGCCTGTTAAACCCAGATCTTTCAGACTTAGGGTCATAGCCTGTTGACCACAGGACTTCCAAACTTTGGGTCTTAGCTTGTTAAACCCAGACCTTTCAGACTTAGGGTCATAGTGTTGACCACAGGACTTCCAAACTTTGGGTCCTAGCTTGTTAAACCCAGACCTTTCAGACCTTTCATGGTCATAGTGTTGACCACAGGACTTCCAAACTTTGGGTCCTAGCTTGTTAAACCCAGACCTTTCAGACTTAGGGTCATAGCCTGTTGACCACAGGACTTCCAAACTTTGGGTCCTAGCTTGTTAAAACCAGACTTTTCAGACTTAGGGTCATAGCCTGTTGACCACAGGACTTCCAAACTTTGGGTCCTAGCTTGTTAAACCCAGACCTTTCAGACTTAGGGTCATAGCCTGTTGACCACAGGACTTCCAAACTTTGGGTCCTAGCTTGTTTAACCCAGACCTTTCACACTTAGGGTCATAGCGTTGACTACAGGACTTCCAAACTTTGGGTCCTAGCTTGTTAAACCCAGACCTTTCACACTTAGGGTCATAGCCTGTTGACCATAGGACTTCCAAACTTTGGGTTCTAACCTGTTGTGGCATTTTCCTTCAAACTCAATTGCATCACTTTACAAACGCACAGAATGTCACAATCATGCAGCAAGTACCAGTAATTACTTAGAACATGCTGACTTTATTGTGACATGGAAGTTATAATGATCAGACTTGTATTCCTTTTGATTCCTTCAAGGATGGAAACTTCAATAGATAGAAACAATCCCCGTCAAAAAGCTCTAAATGGGGTTGAAGTTTCCTAACTCTAACCTCCAAATGGGTTTGAAGAAATGTTCTCTTATGAGAGGTTCAAACTGTAGTGTGTGATTTCAAAGGAATACATTTTGTATTTGTACAAAATGGTCACTTGCAGGTCAGGTGGTCAGTCACAAAAGTTGCTGCAGAGTAGGGTTTCACTGCAAGTTGACCATATTTTCCCCTTCTGACTGCAATTTTCTTTTTTTAATTTAAATTTCTTCATTCCTGACCAGCAGAAAATTTCCTGGCATTTTGTTGCATCTTTTTCAGTACTCTGCAAACAAAACAATCCTATAAATCTCAGAGAAATTTAATTTGCAAGCAAAAAGTATGTTAACAGATATAAAACAATAGTTCTGGCTTAATACAAAACCGAAGATAGACATTGTTTTGAGCTTTGGCCAAAACAATCCTATAAATCTCAGAGAAATTTAATTTGCAAGCAAAAAGTATGGTGACAGATATAGAATGATAGTTCTGGCTCAATTCAAAACTGAGGATAGATATTGTTTTGAGCTTTGGCCAAAACAGTGTTTATGCTTGGTTTTGCACCGTCCCAGAACATATCATTATATATCTACTATCACTGAGACAAACACAGAAATCTTATTTCATAATTTTTTCAAAAAAATTATGACATATTAACTTATCAATCTTTAGTATCAGAACAAATTATCATACAACAGGATCAGCAGTAATGTTTTTTCCTCTTATGAAGAAGTCATGGTGTGCCACTTTGTGCCCAGCTCCTTTGGGGCTTGCCTTGATTTGTTCTCCTGTCAAAAGAGTGTCTTTTTAAATGAGAAATTATCTCAGTTATAAGTCACACTTTCAAGCTCTCTGTTGATGATGTTGAGCTGAGCATCTGAGAGGATGAAGATGTTATATTTCACATTCTCTGAGCCTGACACTTTCCTGTTAATTGCAAGCTGAACTCCTTCTTTCATATTCCCAAGTCTCAATCCACTTGCATGAAGGTCATTGTTTCTCATACTCCTGAGATTGATGAAAGACTGAATCTGTACCCAGCATAAAAGTCTGTCGCATTCATTGTGCTGTTTTCCTTTCCAAATCTCCTGAGGACCTCTTCCCAAATATTTCTTGTTCCCATTCCTTGACTGTAAACCCTGTTCAGAATTCTATCCACTACTACCTTCACTTTAGTGATGTCAGGATTGAATGTCTTCTCACTGTCTTCAGCACCAGCAACATATGGCTTGTAAAAAAGAAGTCCTGTCATTGACCTCCTTGGGACATTGATGCTCTCATTGATCATTGTGTCTGATCCCTTATCTACTGAGATTGTCTTGAGCTGAGTGATGTGCTTGTACATAAATCTCTTCCATTTGTGTGGTTAGACAAGGCCTTATCAGCAAGTTCTTGACTGTGAATGATTTCATACTCAAGCCTGATGGTAGTCAATTCATAGGCAAGTTGTGTCTTATCAGATCCTATCAGCATAGGATATAGCATTTGTGAAGAAACTGAATATATTCTTTTCAAGTACTTGGATAAGAACTTGAATAAGGACTTAAAATTATTTATTAACAAATAAAATTAGGGATAAAGAACCTAAGACTGAAGAAGCACCAGCTCAAGCTCTTTGAGCTGGGCTGTGTAGCGCTAAACTTGAAGGGCCAAGCCTTTGAATGGACCTCGTAGAAGTCCACTAAAAGCCCCAAGTAAGCTGGCAAAAAGCTTGCTGAATACAACAGAAGGGTGAGGGAGGAAAAGAAGAAGAAAGGTGGTTCAAAGCAATCGGAAGGATTAGAACCAGAACTAGGAAACATCATCGTCATTCTCACTCACTCAAATTCTTTCAGTAGCAAGTGTAGTTCTCACTGGCTCTACTTTACTATAAAAGAAAAGAGTTGATGGCTCTCATTAATAAACCAAAACCACAGGCTTAAGCACAGCAGAGTGAGCTCAAGCCCTTCAGGGCTTACCCCTGTGAGGCTTCCTGTAAGAGTAAAGCTAATGGACTTTTTTTTTGTTTGTCAAAATAAAATGTCTGATAATAAGCCTGTGAAAACATTGACTGCCTCAGCTACATTGACTGGATTGGCTGCCACAATTGGATGGGTTGCAAAGAAAGTCATTAAGAAACCAATGACTTCTGATCCAAGTTCAAATCTCATGAACTATGTGAAGTTCACTGCATCTATAGTGGCAAAACAGTGTCTTGGAGATCAAAAGATTTACAGTTAAGTTAGCAGAAGTCTGCACAATCATCGAAACTGTCCTAATATTCTATATCAGTGATATAGAGGCAGATCCAAGCCTTGAAGAGGAAGAACTTTGTCAAAAGTTTCATGATGAATATATGTTGTCAATTTTCAACAATGAGTGTGCAGATAAATAAAATGGCAAGCATAACAATGATGATTAGAGGAGCGCTCATCAATGTGACTGCCTTAGTTGGTGGAAGCTATCTCACAAAGTATTTGAGTGGGGAACATCATAGTGCTGTAGAAGAGAAGAAAAGGCGTGATCTCACTGTGGAGAAGTAGCAGCACACCATGATCTCTTCATAAGAAGATACAACATTGCTGCTGATCCTGCATGATTAAATTTTTTCTGATACTTAACATTTGCAAGTTAATGTGTCATAATTTTTTGAAAAAATTATGATTTGAGATTTCCATGTTTGTCTAAGTGATAGTAGATATATAAGACACTTTCTAGGATGGTGCAAAACCAGGGATAAACATTGTTTTGGGTGAAGCTCAAAACATTGTTTATCCTAGGTTTTTTATTGAGCCAGAACTGTCATTTTATATCTACTTTGATAGGCATGTTTAATAGAGAAAATAGTAGAATTGGATTTCCTGTGGCCACTTTAGTTTCCGAAACATAGACTGAAGACCAAAGAGCTGATGTTTAGGAACTGATTTGGAATTGAGAAAATATTTGTTTCAATTTGATAACTACTATCAGATATAATTATACTGTGTATCATATGTTGGTGAGAACTGTTGGTTGTCTTCATTTTAGAGAACAGATGATGATGCCAGCATCCATGATCAAGTTATATGGTTAGTTAGGAACCATGTGAAAACAGGAGTGTACTCATTGTTTGATATGAAATTAATTACACAACATAAAGAGCACAATTCTTGATATTTGTCAGACTGTGTTTTTGAATACATCCCTACATATGATACTTTCTTCTGTTCTAATTGTACTCTTCCTGATGTACTTGCTTTCATGTTTAGGACAAACATCAGGTTTCTTTCTGTATGTCTCATGCAAGGAAGTGCTTTTTTAAAAGCCAGCTACAAAGCTGAAATCATGATTTGCTTTTTGCCTTACTTACACAGGAATCTCCACACTAATGGAATTGATGATCTTCTACTCTTTGTGGCATGTTCTCCAGACGAGGTAGATAATAACCATGTTTATTTTTGTAATGTGCAGAACATCTAAATATATGAGATTGACCATCTTGAGCTTAAATGATTTAAGGGGTGTTGGTTTGAATAAGAATAGAACCAGTGGCCTTGTCTTGTGTAGAGTGTTATAGCATGTTCTCCACTTCCTTTAAACCCACAAAAGATAATTTATATAGCCCATATGCTCTGTGGATAAATGGTTGTTTACAATGGGATGATGATAATTTCTATCTGGAGTGCCTTTTTTATTACTTAAGGGCCACTCTTAACTGGTCGCATCTTAGCAAATATATTAATTTTGTCTTTCATTTTTGTTATCTTATAAAAAAATCTTTGTGATGATGCATGCCATAGTGAGGTAATAATTGTAATATTGATATTCTTTACCAAATAAGTGTTCATCATCTTTCTTGTAGAGGCGATGGAGTATGCATATATTAGAAATTGTTTCACTGATGCTCAGAGAACAGGTTAGTTTTCAAATCCTGCAGAACGATTGAGTGTGAGGGAGCCTGAGCTATCTGAGATGAGACTACAAAATGGCATGTGCTTCAGATAGAGTGTGAATTCCTTGAATATTATTGGAGATTGGGCTTTTACATGCCTACAACCTGTATAAACATATCTTTAATCTGAAATGACAACAAAACACAATAGGAAAAGTGTTTAAAAGTGCAAAAATTACACTGTAATTCCCAATTTGTTCAGCCTGTTGTCAGCGCAGATTTTGCTCTGCTTTTTGTGTTTGTGGTAGAACCCAGAGAGTTTGGCAAAAGCTGGTGAGGGAAGATCAAGAAGTGAAAAGAAGGATGATGAAAGGTAAGGAAGATACAAAAATAGTTCTTGATCTAGGTTGTCTAAATTTGTGTGAAATAAGAATAGAATTAATTTTTTCATTTTGAGTGGAGTAAATTATAGAATTTATGTTTCTCCATTTCATTGTTCCATTGTATTTACAACAATAATCAATCCTGTTTTTGTGATTGTTCAGAGGGGAGTAGTTGTGAAAAGGGTCGTTATTGGTGATACTGTCACTGACATGTCACCTGTATGATGACACAGTGATTGTGATTGTTCAGGTGAGAGCTGTGGTGGCATAGGGTTAGATAAAAAAAATTATTGATGGTGATACTTACTGTTACTGACATGTCACCTGTATGATGACACAGTGATTGTGATTGTTCAGGTGAGAGCTGTGGTGGCATAGGGTTAGATAAAAAAAATTATTGATGGTGATACTTACTGTTACTGACATTTCACCTGTGTGATCATACTACAGTTCTTTCCATTACCTATGGCTTCAAATCAACTACTGCAAACTCATTTTACAGTAGAATAATCATACAGTGTGATTCCTAATACTTCTCAGTGAAGTACTCAAAGAGAGTGATTTTACATTGAATTTGACTACTCTCATTATTATCACAGGCAGCTTCAGATCATTCGGCAGCAAGAACTTGCAGAAAAGTTAAATAATGTGAGGAAATTTTCAGGAAGGTTAGTTACTGTAAAAAAATATTTGTTTTTACAGCTATATGTAAAGAATCTGCCTTTCAAAGTTTGTTTAATTCAAGTGGTCATGATAGGCCTAACCTTCAGTGCAGTTTGTTTTTAATATTGCAAATGAATAGAAACTTAGAAACATGACTGACCTGAATTCAGATGATTTAGCTGCAGCTGTTTGTGATACACTTTACTTTCCACTTTAGACATTCCAGATTTGGTGGAACATTCTATGTCCAGAATATGAAATCCATAAATGATAAAAATCAGCTTGTATATCACAGACCACTTGCTGGTGAGTGTTAATGCTTTACTTTCAGACAGAATGAAGTTAAGAAACAATGGTTTGTATCAGTCACCATAGAAATGGCATTTGGCCTGTGCAGAGTGGGTGCTGAAAGGTTCCTGGCACATTAAAAATCCAACCAGTTTTTATTCTTGAGCTGCACTATTGTGGGAGGCTCAAACTGATTCCACCTCTTTCTGTTACAATGTTATTTCATGGATCAGATACATTTGATAACCTTTAAAGTATGTCCAGAGCCACTGCAATCTTTTAATAATTTTAGATGACTGAACAAAATCTAAAAGATTTCTTTTATGAAAAATTTAAAGAATTATGACTGATGTTATCAATAACAAAAATTGAGGTCACTGGATTCATGGAGGGGTAAGGGTAAGGGTAACTTGGTGGCAGCATGTGCTGAAACAATGATCACAATTTTTTCATTAATAATTAGGAATTTGATTGATACATATTGTCAAGAAAGCATATTTAAACTTGTAGTACAATTAATACAAAAAAGTGGTGATTGAAAGCCTCAAAACTGTATCAGGCCATCTTAAGACATGTTGCTAGGGTCTGCAGGTCCTAGTTAGAGTTCATTTCACTGTCATAATTTCCACAGCAAATATGATTGACCTTGAAGCCTAGTATAATTAAAATGTATGGGTCAGTTTTGTTGTATTCTATTGATGAAAGATCTAATGAAACAATGCTTTCTTGCAAAACTAGAGGTGAAAAACATGAGTTTTGACCATAACAAAACAGCACCTAAGAAGAGGAAAAAGCAACTGCTTGCTAAAGAAATGGGAGAAGAAAGGAGATCTACTTTGAGCATAAGGTACTTGCAGTAGGTTTCTTAATTAGATTGATGAACATTGCAATTTCCAAACATGTGATAGTCTCCCAACCATCAGAATGTATTACTTTGGTTTTTTTTAGGCTGTTTTTAAAGAATTTTTGTAAGGAGTTTCTGCAAAATTGCTACAATCCACTCATGAACATTGTAAAGGTAAGCTGCTTAAACTTCTTCAGTCCACAATTAGCACTGTAAAGGATATCAATTAAATGTATAAATCCAAGCACTTTCACATTGATCACAATTTGCTGTATTTTCATGACTGTAACCAACCTTAAAAGCACTGTTTTTAATGAATGAGCTCTTTGACAAAAGTGAATTCATCTTCAATACTCCTAGGATAATATCAAACATGGGAGATCTCAAGAAAATGATGAATCTTACTTCTTATGGGCAATGAGGTATGAATCTCTCTCTAAAATTTTTCATTTCCATCAATTAAGTAGTAAAAGATGCAATTGAAAACTTAAATCTCACTTCCAACTAAGTCTGTTGTTTTCAATCTGTACTGTACAACATAGACACAATTTTTTGATAACTCACTGACATTTTGTTAGTGCTATTAATAAATTATGCCATGTCTATTCTTTATGCTGCAAATCGCTGTTCCAGTATTTAAGATGCTTGCTCTGGTCCTATGTTGATGTAAAAAGCATTACAGTTAATAGCTATATTTCTTGCAGGTTTTTCATGGAATTCAGCAGACATTATGACTTTCGAGTGGATTATATCAGGTACAGATGAAAAACTTTCCACTATTGTTATCAATTGAAACATTTTCCTTTTTGTATAATTCTGTTTTATTTCTTGTGATACATGTAGCTCATTATACAGTGGTGGGAGGGGTAAGAATTAGTGAATGAAGTGGGTGGGGTTAAGTGCCACACAACCCTAACCCTTTGTTGATGTTTTTCTGTTTTTTTATCACTCTTCTGTTTGAAAATGTATCAATGTTGTAGAGAAAAGCCCTCTGTGGTCACTTTTGGGATTGAAGGGGGGGGGGGGGGAACTACCCCTTGCTCTTCATCTCAAACTTAGACCTGTATATTTTTATTTATTAGCACCAGTTGCAACCTTTCGATTTTGTCACTTTTTTCAGTGAAACGCTCAGTGTGGTTACCTTTACTGACCTTTTAAATGTCATAGTCAAGTTTTATGATGGCTTGGAATCAAACAAGAGTGAAGCCTCCATATGGGGGCGTAGGTAAGAATAAGGAATGAAACTTGGAGCTTTTTGTCACTGAAATCCTGATCTGTACCAAGGAGGAAGTTCCTGGATCCAAGTCCATCTATTACATTTTTTCCAAGATTTTCTGTGATTAGTTAGATTTTGGCATAATTTATTTTAAACTCATTTATCTGCATGCTACTATAGGATTGCTAAACAATAATAACTTCCATTTGATAATTGTTAACTTATATGCTAAAATTAGATGTAAGCAGTGTAAAACTATAAATAGTAAAAGCAATTTGTGATTTAATATTGTAGAACTAAAACCAATTTGAAAGAAATCATAACAGCCAATTAGAAGGAATGAAAAATCCCTTTAAGAGCCAATGAAATCCCAGTTTAAAAACAGGCGAACTTCTAAAAGTGTGAAAAGGCCCAGGAGTGACTAAGTTGTGATTGTTTTAAGTTTTGCATGTGATTTGTTGAGAGAGCAAGGAAAGTTTTGTGGACAAATCACAGAGTGACGTAAGGCAAAACCAATGCAATCCCAAATTACTTTCAACATTCAATTGAAAATTGCTCTAAACACAGATTAGCTACTTTGGTTACCATACTTAATGTGTATAGAGACAGAAAATTTTTGAGCTTATAGTAGTTGAATGAGTCAATAGCGTGAAAAAGGAAAGCTTCTTTGAACCTCAGATCAGGGGTCACTGCAGTCTTATCCTTTACCACTGACCTACAATGAACTTATTGGTTCATGGAAAGTGGAGGAGTATCCAAAGTTAAGAATCAACAATCTTTTTTTTTAATTATATGTTTCCTCAGGCTTCACCTTGCAATTCAAGCTTATAAAGAATTGTTGATCAACCTAACATTCATGGATAAGTCTGAGGATGGAAGTCTGCAAGAAAATACCAAGATTATTAAAGGTTGAAAGTCACTTTTGTCTCAGTGGTTGCCACCTCAAAAGTGCAAAAGGAATCTTATTTGCTTTAACTAACAACTGTAACTTTGTGATTAAAGTTCATAAACTTTCTCAACTGGGTAGTTATTTTTGAGATGTGGTTGATGTTTCTAAAACAGAAACTTGTGTTGTCAAAGAAAACAGGTGTCTGTATAGCTTGCCAGTCCATGATAACCTTACATTTGGGAAGGCTGCGTAATCCTTCCACTGCCCATGCCCTATAAATTGGGTTTATCATTGTGTATCATACTAATGTGGTTCATCTTATTTGTCAGCTTTGAGTACATCATGTATGTTATTATGTAGTGCACATATGAATAAACAGTTGAAAAAACATACTGTTAAGGGAAAGAAAAGGTATACAGTGTCTTTCTGCTATTCAAGTTTTTACTTCTGAATTTTTTACTGATTCTATTTTAGGAAATATTTTCTACACACCAGAATACAGAGATACCTTTCTGAGTCTTATAAGGAAGTTTAACATGACAATACAGACAAAGTGAGGGGAATACTTTTGTTGTTGTTGTTGTTTTTATTGTTATTATATGATCTATTTTTACATAGGATAATACTTGTTATGATAATGGATTGTGATTATATGGTCAATGCTTTTCTTTAGGAGCTACCTGCAAGACTTGATTGAAGCTTTCCATATTTTCTTGAAGATGTTAGAAAAGTACTGCTCTGGAAAAACTCACATTGTAGTCAAGGTAACTTCTTAACAACAGACATCATGAAAACCCTGTAATTCAGTTAATTATAATTAACTAAATTAATTAAATTCATCTTAAAAGATGAATAATGGAATTGTGATGTTGATCTATTTTTGTTTTCCCTTTAGAAAAAGAAGAAAATTTCGAAAAAGAAGAAAAGAAATCCGCCATCAGGTGAGTACATTTTGTTGTTTTGTTCCTCAATTCCCTATATCCGTTACTCAATAAGAAAAAGGTTTAATTTTTTTTGTTTTTGAGTCAACAAATGAATCCCCCATTCCCTTATTGCAGTTCCAGTAAACTTGACACCAGAGGAAAGTGAAGAGAAGTGGCAGGAACTGGCTTCTGATCTCTCAGCCACACTTCAAGGACATGCAGGGGACATTCCTGATTCAGTTGTTCCCTTTGATGCTGCCTCAGAAATCCCTGTTGATGAACAAAAGTGAGTTAACATACAAACAGGATAGGCTGCATATACTGCTGACCCCTTGTTCTTAATGTCCCTTAGGGAGGGTGGCTAAGAGGTAACACGTGATGTGGGAATAAGGCCAAAATGAACGTGAAGCATAATTTGCCTCCTTAAGTATTCATGAACCATTGATTTTTCAAAAAAAACCACAAGATATCCCTGAAAAACTAATGAAGATAAATTTGAATGTTTCCATTTAAATTTGTGACACCCAAAGTACTGTTTAGAATAAAAGCAACACACATGAAAACTTTTGTGGGAAATGGGATTAGAACACTCCTTTGCTATCCTCCTCAAGAAACTTTAATCTAGGAGTGTGATGGAAACTACACAAAGACATATTCCCAGGACAGTATGCAGTTTTAAGAGGATGGCTCCTGAGGTAACAAAAGATTAGAAAAGTGTGACAGTATTCCTCCTTTTGGCTTATGATTTGTGTCCCTTGCTTTGACTTTGACTCTGACACTCTCACACTCTGACATCAAGGCATCTTGGTTACACAGGTTATTCAATAACCACATATTTGTTTCTAGGACAAATGCTTTATCCCAAATTCAACAGTTTCTTAGAGGTCATCTTTGCAGAGAGGCTGTGGCAATGCTCAGGGCGGCCAGGTATGATCAACACTTACAGCAATTATACATTGGGAGTGGATAATCAGAAGTGTACCACTTACATTGACACAGAACAATTAAGGTAGTATATAATAAAATCTTTTCATCCATCATTGTTTCCTATTGAATCTGGTTCTTTCATTATTCCAATTCAGAGATGTTTGGCCAAAGGATGATCATTTTGGTTCAGTTGGAATCAGTGCAGAGGATGAGTTCATGTGTTTGTCTGATATCTTCAAAATGGATCTTCCCTCCGGTAAGGGAGAAAACAGGCGTAATTTTGACTCACAATCAGACAGCATGCCTAAGGCTCTTGATAAATGAAATGGTCAGTTAATCAGCCAATTTTTCACTCTTTCACTGAGTGAGGGAGTCCGTCTTCAGTTACTTAGGTGTGATTTCCACAGTTCTGGTCTTCAATCATCCCTGTCGGTAATGTGTCAACCAATTTGAGGCTTTGACATTCCCTCTGCCCTCCCCCCCCCTCCCCCCTGTGCAACTCCCTGGGCCTTTGGACTTTTGAAGATTATTTTTTACAAATTCCCCCTCTTCAAATGCCTCACCCACTTTTTTGTCAAAGGCTTTGACCTTGTAGACCTTTCCTTCTGAGCCATTCACTAGCTGCAAATTGATCAGTGCATAATCAAGCCTCTTAGCCAGTCAGCCTGTCAGTCAGCGTGCCGCCAGTTGGTCAGTTAGTCTGTCAGATAATCAGTCAGTTGGTCAGGCTAGGCAGTTGATCAGTCAGTCAGTTATTGTTTAAGCCAGCTAGCAGTCAGTCTGTTATTCAGTCATATAGTCAAATTTAGTTTTCATCCTGTAATGAGGAATAATTTAAAATCCATGTGGTTTACCATTTTGCTTTTCCAGTGCTTGTTAGAACTGAGAATGAAGTGGAAGAAGAAGATGAAGAGGAAACCAAGCCAGGTTAGTTGGACTTAATTAAAGCAATACAACTCAATTTTGTTTCAAATGGAAATAAATCAGTTTTGAAGAAGGCTTGTGCTTCACATGACAGAAGATGAAGAGATGGCAGCAGTGCAGACACATGAAGTGGAGTTCAGCATCCAGGACTTTTTGAACAAGTATGTTTTATATTAAATGACACATTTAAAAGAGAATGTGGTTTACAAACACCATTTGTTGTTGTTTTGTGATTTTTCCCTTTTAATTGAGTATACAAAAAGACTGGGGTGGTTGTTTTTTAGACTTGCCACTCCAGCTCTTCTCCAACCATACTGCTGGCTTTTGAAATATTACAAAGAGAACAAGGACACAACAAATCATGCCATTATCAAGATGCTTCACCGAGTTGCTGTTGACCTCAAGACACCTGCCATGCTGTTTCAGTTGTCTCTGTTTTGCACCTTCCAAAAGATTCTCTTTGATCCAGCAGCAAATCAATACAAAGTGAGTTCCATTTTCCCTCCCATTTGATAATTTAAAATTTTTATCAGTTTGTTGTCAGTGTTTAACAAAGCGAGGAATGAGTCATGAATTACTCAGAAGCCATCATAAAACACATGCACAGAAGGAAAGTGAACAACTTTATCGTACTTAGTAGCTCAACAGAGTTGCAAATCTTTGGTAGCTCATCAACGAAAACAAATGGTGATAGCATAGGTGGAAACTATGTTGTGACTACACAGTAGAAGCAGGTGGAAACTATATTGTGATGACACAGTAGAAGCAGGTAGAAACTATATTGTGACTACACGGTAGAAGCAGGTGGAAACTATATTGTGACTGCGTGGTAGAAGCTTTTATTTGAAATGTCTTTCAGTTCTGAGGACAAATCAATAAGAAAATAAAAATACTTATTCCTATTCTATTCCTACTCGCAGGAAATGGTTAAGTTTTCTCGGTACATTGTTTCCAAGTTTTTTGAGTTGTTACCCAAGAATCCTGCACTAGTAGCTGAGCTTGTGTTGTGGAAGAGTTCCGGAGACTGTTACGAGATAGTGGAGGGTTACGGTAGTTTAGCTCTGAGGTAAAAAAATTTATAAAGTATTTTTATAAGATTGGTACGTGGAAAATCATGTTTTTAAGTATTACAAAATATAATACAACACAAGAACTTTTCCCTGGAATACTAAAGCGCTTTCCCCATTTGGGACGCATTGATGTTTTAAATCAGGTTCAGTCAAATGAGATGGAACTTCTGTTTTTCTTTTTTTTATAGTACGCTCAGAATTTGAATTGAAATGTATGCCGTCATTTTAAGGGCTTTCCTTTGGTAATGTTAAAGCAAAATAATGCTACATTCTTGAAAGGTATGACCAACCCTATCTGTATAAAGCCATTTCAACTAAAAAATTCAATCATTTGCTAGAAATGCCAGTCAAAGTTCCTCAGTGTGGACATTTGAGGAGGAGGAAGAGTTACATGAACTTTATAAGGAACATAAAGGCTCGGATGGTATGTAATTTAATCCGCCTCTTAAAGTGTAATGAGCTGAAATATGTAGGCATTTTGATTGGAGGATAGACGCATAGATGACGTCACCCTAAACAATGTTTTGCTTTAAAGGTGGACTTGTTCTGTAAAAGATTCTGAGGACGTAAAAATATGGAAAGAGCATTATTGACACACTAAACTGCGCCAACAACTTTTGTGTTCCTACCTCATTATGACGTGGACTGAACAGACGCATGACAACCAGGAACCTATGAGTTAACCCTTTACTCCTTATCATCATTATGCATTAATTTTCTCTATACTGTTCTCCATACATTTCCTAAGGTGCTAACAAGGAGGATTTGTTTAACAATCAGGAGCTTCTTTAGTTGGTGATCATTTCCTTTATGATGATCATGATCATGAGTGATATTTCAAGGAGAAATTAGACGCTCGTCACTCGTAGGGGTTAAAGGGTGTAGGTCACCTAGAACTTTATTATTGGTGTTGGGTAATTATTGTGTGATTTAAACAGATCTTGTAGATACCATCATGGAAAAGATGTCGAGTGATACCAAGAGCAGACGACAGGTGATCTACTAATCTCTGCTTGTTCAACATTTTAACTTGATACCAGCATCTGATATTAGGAGGTCTATCTTAAAAGTGATAATCACAAAAAGCGACAGAAACCCGAGGAAACTTTATGTTGCAGAATTCATCTCTGAAAATTACATGTTTGCATCAACCTATCGACATTCCTCAAGTTTAATTTACAACTTGTTCAAGCAGTTCCTTGGGTATTTCTGAGGTTTATTTGATTTACAGTAACATGAACGTCTTTTTGATCAACTTAGTAACAGTAGTTTTCAATAACGCGCTACATCCTTGTAACAGATGAATAGGTTGATTTCCAAAACAAATTACTTAACAGTTAATGTCAAGAACCCTTAAAGATATATATTTTCATGGGTTCATAACACTGCTGACTATTACTTGTTTCAAATTGCAGATCATGAACAAGCTTGTTGCAATGAAGCTGGTTTTAAGCAGAAAGGAATTGACCAAGTATGTTGGAGCTCGATCTGTTAGTTTACAGTTCTAGCTGGGGATGTCAATGATTGCTTGTGTATGTTCATGGTAGTAGAAGTTTCATTTTTACGTTTAAATTTCAACTGGTCTGAGGACATGTATGTCATATGTTATTTCCTCAGAAGGCCAGTTAAGAAAGGAGTGTGGCCTGAGGAAGAAGTTGAACGGCTACGAGCTTTGTATGAGGAATATAAGAATTCATTAGAACAACAAGGTAATCCGTCAGTTTTGTCCAAGGAAGCAGTAATGTCTATTGGAACACAGAATCGTGACTACAAAAATATTTTAGGGGTTTTTGGATAACAACACGTTCTCTTTTTCCTTCTTCCAAATGTGGCTCTTTTATCTTTCATGGATGCCCACTTGGATGGACTGCATCCAATTTTTATGTTTTATTACCAGGAAGGATCGGTTTTGTTTATCTTCACGGCGCTTTTTCAAATATAGAGTTGGGTTAGGCAGTGAGAGGGCTTCCCTGAGAACCCTCTGAAAGTTTTTGTGATCTGGAACTTAAACTAAATTATTGGTCGGCTATAAAAGAAACTAACAGAATATCGATCTAGTGGCTTTAATTTTTTTTGTCAGATATTGCGGAGAAGATAATGGAGCATATGCTGAATGGCTCACGGACGAGACGTCAGGTATATAAACACACCTGCGTCTACTTTGTCAAGTGTTGTTTGAAAGAGCGAGTAGCGTTGGAATTGATGTATCGCAAATTCACCCAAACTCATTCTGTGTGCAGTGTTTGTGATAGAAAATAGGTCACTTGTAGCATGTCTCGTGTAAATGTGATGAGAACAAGAAAGTTGGCTTACAATCCTGTAGGCGAGTGTGTCACTGATGTGCACACCACATGTTCAAGTCTCTTTTTAAACAAACTCTCTCTAATTTAGCGATATTTGCTGACCCTTAGATCAAATATTTTTCTCCAGATGGGAGAAAAACATCTGATTCAAGTCATATTTTTTGCGTGAGGCTTACAAATTTGACTTGAACTTATTTAAATGCTGTTTATAATGATGGCAGTTTAAGTTCCACATGATCCAAGAACTATTTGATTAAATTACCTAACAAGTTCCTTGATAAATGAAACCAAGGCTTGGTCTCCATTTATCTGTAAGGTCTTAAATTGTATTATGATAATCTTTAGTAATACAAATGTTCCCTTAAAGAAACAGACGGATCATCAGTGACTGCAAATTCATTATCTGTAGGTTGTAAACCAACTGGTGAACTTGGGACTCGTCGAAGACCGAAAGATGCTTCATAAGAAAAGGACGAAAGGAGATAAAAGGAAGAAACAAAAGAATAATGGATTTATCGTGGTAATTTAGTCATGTTTGGAAGTACTCTGTGTCTGAGATATTGTTCCATGCACTTGGCTTTATGGGGTTAGAATCGTCGATAAATTACATCTTTTGATCTTTGAAAGGGATGGACTGCTATCGTTACTTATTGTTAGAAATTCGCACCGTTGTTAATTTTTCAGGAGACAGCATCGATCTTCTCATGCTTATTACTGACCTAACGCAATGTTGTGTTGTCCTAGCTACAAAACCTAGATCAGTCCCGATTTTAAATCTGTTACTACTTAATTTCTTCAAACCTTTTCAGCTTTCATTTGGGACTAGAACTGATCTTAAAAATAAATTACAAAACAACGCATTTCCAAATTTTTGTTACTACAATTTCGGTATAGCATGTTGAATTACTTCTGAGAAGTATTTTTTGTCATGGCGTTGCTCTTTAAATCATGGAAAACTTTTCACACCTACTTACCTAGCGAGAAGATGAAAATTGTGCTCAAAAGCATCACTTTTACCACCTCCTTTTACACTTTTTTGAGGAACATAACAGTTCATCAGTTATTTTTTTAGGATGACGAGGATGAAGGCAGTGATAGTGAAGGTAACTTAAAATAGTGGATGAAGTTTTGTAAACTACTGGTTGTTGCGTCTAACAGTTACATATGTATAATCGCCCTGAGCTCAAAGAAAAAAATTTGAAGAGTATTTAGGCCTCAATTTTTCCGTTTTCAAAAAAGTTTTCTCTTCTTTCTTGACGTGATGTTTTCACTGGGGATAAGATATGTGCTATTTCGGTGCATTCTCAGAAAAATTTTTAGTATGGTTCTGAGCTCGTTAGTGTGAATGTGATGTGTCTATTTGCATTGTTAACCATAAATGATGCTTCCTTTTTTTGTTGTTTAGGTGGCGATGCCGTCGAGGAAGGCTTCGATCATCCGTTTTCTGATGAAGAAGAGTCAACATCTGATGATGATGATGATGAAGAAGAGGCTGATATCAGTGAAGGATCCCTGAATAACATCATTACCAAACTGACAAGCACAGGTATGGAAGCTCTTAAGATGCACAGAATTCCACAGATTTAGAAGAAACCATTGCTGGAACGAATTCCAATTTTCTTTTGTGTTCTCCTCTTTATGAAAGATTCCAAAATTGATATTTTTAAGGGTTGAAGGAGCAGTTACTGTGGATTCAATCCAAACTTCTCAGGACAGCTGATGATAGAGAAAGCACAGGTAAATATTTCTGACCTTCTCTGAGCATTTTACTATGTAAAGATTTACCGATCAGTTATGTGGAAGATTAAATACACTCCTCTGTTTGCTTACATAAAGCAGTTCATTTCATTCGCTCAGTTGTGTGTTTGCTTGAAAAAATTGTTTGCATTTTATAAGAAAACAGCCATTCTATTTGTCCAGCCCCTTAGAATTCACCAACTGGGAAAGCTATGAACGGCTTCTTTCATATCCTCATCTCCAAACCGTTGTTTTCTCTGAAGAGCCCAACTAAATTTGAAAAGAACACAGTCAAACCTCCACTAACAGCCGCCTCTCAACAACGCCCAAATAGCTTGCGTTGTTTTGTTTTGGTAACACAATTCATAACTTTTTATCCATTTGTACATTTCGCTGTTTTTCAAAGATAAGGAGAAATGGCAGCCACTTCCCTTGGTGACGATCACAGAGGAAAACGAGGAGGCCCTGGGTAACAAGCTCTTCAGGCAAGCACTTAAGAAAATTGGACTGAAACCCCCAGCTAATGAACAGGTCAGCTAAATGTCTCAGAGTTGTGACATCATATAACGGATGACTGATTTGTCAGAGGGTACCTTGGCTTCGTGGCACAAACATTTTCTCGCACCACAAAACCAACAGTTTAGTACACCAGCGCACATTTCTCAATCATTTGTTTTCTTGTTTCATTCGTCAGGAAACATTCTGGAGAATTCCAACAAGGCTCAACCCAGAAAGGCTACGAATGGCTGCTAAGGACCTTGAAGGGACTGGTACTGGTGATAACGAAGAAGGTAGAAATGTTCATCTCTTGATTCTCCCTTTCTTGGAAAATTTTCGCCCGTGAGATTCTTGTCTGGTTGTAATCAAATCAGAGCGAGCCTTTGACTAGATCGGAAGTCATCAGGTCATGCATTGAATAATACTCTTAGTGGATGGTGGTTCAGTAAAAGTTTGGTTCAGCTATCTTTCCTTATGATCGTTCCTCCAATAGAGCAGTTTTCAACTGAATTTCGAAAGTAATCCGGGATTGTTCTTGGTTTACTAAACTTTGCTCTGTGATTGGTCCAGAAAACTTGCGCCATCCTCTCAACCAATTAGAGGAAGGAAAAACTAAAAACATTCGCGACTTAATCATTAGTCTTTGGATGATGATAATGTAAACCTTGTTCTAAGTGGTTGCTGCTATAACCTCAATACTCTATTGAAAACTGCTCTGATATGCAATCCTGTAGAGAAAATAGACAAATGTTCTTCGTCCAATATTTATCATTGTGTTGGGGTCTGCCGACAGTAAATCGTTTACTTGATCAAACTCTTTTTGGTCAGATGTTGCTCTACATTCAAAACAAATTAGTTCAATCAATCCATAGAGAAAGCTGTTTTTCGTTTTGTAAGTTTTCCACAAGAAATTGAACCTCAGACCTTCTCTAGAGAGAGATACTGTAGTCCGATGCTCTACCAGGCCCATAACTGAAGGCCCATAACCAGGTTTATTTTTTCGTCCTTTAATTCAAATCACTTTATTATTTATCATTTTTATTTGCTGAATGAGTTCTTTTTTTGTATTTTAAACAACATTAAGCCGACAATACAGATCCTGTGACACCGTCAGCCGGTAGTAAGAGTAAGTCACGTAAAAATGCTTTAGCTGCCCTTGCCGCCGCGGCACGGGAAAACAACGGATCAGCGTCAAGGCGGAAGCGAAAAGAACGCAAACGGACTGGACTGGAAAACAGGAGACGAGGCGGAAAAGATTGGAGAAAAACAGTGAGTGGTGTGGCACCAGACGATAACCCCGGCCATGACAGTGACAGGTATGTGTTAGTCTTGAGTAATATCAGCTAAATTTAAGTCGGCACCGTAATCACCTTTGGGGTATCCCATGTTTTGGTGTGTGAATGCAAGCCGTGAAAAAAAAGGTTCTTCACTGAGTGACTTACATTTGACCAATTTGATGCAATCAACCAGACATGTCATAAGTGGCATAAGAAGCAGTTTCGTTTCCAGTTGACGTTTTCGTCCTGGACTGTCTCTCATGGAGAAAGGACACAGGAGACAAGATTGCACCAGCCTAGGGAAGAGCGTGGCCTAAAACTTTGTTGTGTGTAGTAGTTAGCCAGATTTCGGTGTTTTATCATTCACAGAGAGAAGTAACACAAAAGTATGAAAGCTTATTTCACCTGGTAAATAAGTGTTCTGTTTTTGTTCTTTACAATAGTGAAGGTGCAGGTGAATTAAAGAGCACGGCTGAAAAAGAACCTCGATCTCCCTCATCCCCAGGGGCACAAAATAGCGCCGACAAGAAAGAATCTTCAAAACGAGGTAAACGCCGAGTTAGAGCGCTGGATGATAGTGATGAAGATGATACTGAATCAGAAAGAGGCCTTCACGATGGACATGGCGAGTTTAACGCGAGTCTAGATGATAAGGAAAATAAGGCTACTAGCGGGAATGCTGCTGCGTCGAATAGTGATTTAGAATACAGCAGAAATATTTCTGATTCAGAGGATGTTAATTACAACCCCAGTGGGGTCAGACACACTGAGGCTGGCAAGAAAAGAGCAAGAGATGATGACAGTGATGGACCTAGTGATGATGATGATGACGACGAGAAATTTAACTTGCCATTGAATTCTCACAAAAAAGCCAGGCGTATTGTTGTTGACGATGATGACGATGAAGAGTGAAGACACATTGAACAACTGAAATAATTACTTATTATTAAGATTTTTTAAGGGATGCAGCTATTAAAATTGCTGGCATTAAATAATTTGTCATACTCCTACCACTTGCGTTTTCTTTTGTTCAGATCTTTCTCTCTCATATCGCCCTTTCCTTCCCCCTTCTTGGTTAGCTTGATAGTTAGAATCTCGCGCGTTACTTCAAACAAGCACGTCCTACACCCATGTAGAGCACAAAAATTCAATTAACAACCAAGACACATCAGTAAGACATTATATGGTGCATGATGACACCAGGTTTGCTTTATTTTGTGGCGGAAGCCGCACAAAGCTCTAAGGAATAGCTACTGAAAAACGGCATGTGTTCTTTCCTTTGGCAAAAATCTGTTCAAAGTGACTGGTCACTTAAAATATTTTTTTAATTGTCTACTAATAGTTACAATAAGATATCGCGAACCAGACAGGTAAGTTTTTAAACATATTCTTAAGATTAAGAAATAAAGTAAAACACGTAAGCCGTTGATTAAATTGCTTTGGTTTACAATAATTCTACTTTAAGACAACAGCATTCAAAGAAAAACATGGTTAATTGGGATTTCTGCAAAAGGAGTACTCTAAATTTAAAATTTAACATTTTGATACAAGTTGCCGTATTATTCACTACCATTTACTGATAACTTGAAAAATTCCTTTAACAGATCTTCCACAGCATTTCTTGTTTTTAATGTATTTGCCTTTCCTTGGAATCTTCCTTTTTTCCCACCACCTTTTCCTTCCAGAAGAGTAGCAATTCTGAAAATGAGACCACACTTTATTTATCAAAACATCCTCCCAAACTACTTGACAAGGAATCTTGTGTTTTATGCAATATCAAATGGAATTATCTGGTGTCAAGTCCACGAGACACAATGAATGTAATTGGTCAGATTGGTTTTCATCCCATATCCACCAGGGAATACATATGGTATTCTGGGGTTTAACATTATTCAAGATGTTTAACATTAGTCAAATTCCATAGTAGAAGATTAGGGAATGGAAAACATGCCACAAATTTTTACATTGAGAATTAAATCTAAAATTACAATTCCAAGTAATGGTGGATTAACTTCACCATGAATTAATTGACCATGCTTAGAGTACCAAAGATCTGTGCAGATTTAAACACAGTGATCCCAAAGTTTAGTAAGGTGTGGACATATTTTACATTGATAAGGTGTCTAAAAAACAATAGTTGTACTTCAACACAAAGTCAGACTTAACAATAAATGAATGAAACTTACTTTGGTCCTATTTGGGCCACTTGTTTTTCATTGCCATACAAAAGGAACTGTCCTGGCCCTTTATCAGGGCCAACCGTCACCAGCACTGGAAGAGACTACAAACAGAGACAAACTATATTTGTTGGCATGAATTTGCCAAAGAAAATTCGCTTAGCAATACCCAAGCATTAGACAATTCTAAATCTAAACTTGGCCAGGGTCACTTTCACAAAGGATCTTAGAATGTCTGAGAATCATGCTAACAGCTAGGCTCTTTTCAACAGAAACAATTTTAAGACTGTTACACTTCATTTACCTGGTCTGATAGTTCATTCACCAATGCGTTCATGTAGTCCATGTCTCCATTTTCTCTGCAATAAAAGTAAATTTAAATTCACAGGGGACCTGATACAGAGGTTAGACAACACAGCTGCTCTTTCTAATTCAGGGCTATATTAGATACTCCTACATTGCTTAGGTAAATCCTTATGGTTGTCAAGATTTGTTTTGTTGTTGTTAATGTTCTTTTCATTTTTAATTCATGCACACTTACACTTCTTCCTGCATCCTGAATTCATTTATATCAATAATCACTTTGCTAATCTTGTGTTAAAATAACTGCATAAGAAAAATAGTGTCCTTGACTATTATGAAAAACCAAAACCACACTTGCATCAGAGTCTTGCACACAACAAGCTCAGAAAATACAAACTTAACCCTATTTCTTTAGCATGAAAAAATTAGGATTTTGATTGCTTGCTAGTCCAACACACACTAGCCCAAACACCAATTTTGTCTGGTTTCCCTGCCAATTTATGTGGAATTGGAAACACAAGGGTGGAGAGATGCACTGTGAGAGAAAGGGTAACTGTGTCTACAATGCTGGACTGAAGAGCCATGTTACTTATATAGCTTATATAGTGCTGATATCAATATTGTAGTTATTTTCCTTGATAACACCATAGACAGCACTTTTTGTCTGTTTAATAACATCATAGCCAACATAGGATACTGAGGTAACACAAGAAATCATGAGCAGAAACAAAATCCATCAAAAACTTTGAGAAATCTCCCAGCATCGCAAGCACACAATAATGCCAGTGAACAAATAAAGAGTGCAGTCTATAACTTTTAATTCATTGTGTAGCCATGGGAATACTGGTAAAATAAAAAATGATGGGCCAGTTTCAGTATGGCTGCATACTACTCAGTTCATAAACATTTATAACCACCTGTGTATAAAGAGGTATGTTTTTGTTTCACTTGTTGCTTTAAGCTGGTAAGCTTCCAACTGTGCAATCTCTTTTAGCTGTGACTTTGTAACCTGTATATCAATGAGTGGACAAAGTGGGTGAATACCAGCAACATTGACAAAAAAGCAACAAGTACACCTGTACAAAGCAGTTACTTTATTTCAGAAACGATGTGCTGCAATTGCAGGAGTAAAAACTTGGTAGCTATCAGCAGGGAGATAAGAAGTACAGTTACCCTCAGGCTGGTGGTATTAAACAAATACCTCTGAAAGCATATAAAAGACATATATGTTATTTGCCGGCTGGGAGGTCCATATGGTGAAAAACTGTGACCGAGGTCTTGAAAATACTGCCCGAGGCCATAGGCCGAGGGCAGCATTTTCAAGACCGAGGTCACAGTTTTTCACCATACGGACCGACCCTTAGCCGGTAAATAATATATTAATTGTTTTTAAACTTGACGAAATTCTTTCCGAAAGAACCCTAATGATTTATGGACGTAAATACGGCAAGATCTTCCATAAACTGAACAATTTTTGAGTGGGTAAATGGTAGTTAAAATAGAGGTGATGCAAATTTAAGAGAGATGCCTCAGCGAAACATTTTCATTTCCGTAACGATAAAGGTGATTTAAAAGGCTTCCAAACAAACTTTGAAACATTATTTTTACAAGTATCTGTCACAATCTGACACCTGTCAATTAGAGAGCGCGCAAGAAAAAAAATCGTGGGAACATTTGAAAACCAACAGAACTAGTTTGGCAAGGACTGTCACAACAATGTTTTCTTCAAAATCAGTTAATGATCTAACGGAAAGTATTATTCACTCTCATCGACCATTCATTCATGTACGAAGATTTACCTCTGTTCATTAAGTAAACGGCGAGGAAAGTAATTGTGAGTAAATTCAATTTTTTTATTTTGAAGTCGTGAGAGTTTGCTCGTTTGTTTGCTGTAATGGCGTGTTTAATTCTGATCTTTCCTTCACAAAAACTAAATTCGAACGGCACACTCCAACGAGACACAAGGGAATGTAATGCAGCCTTTTCTCAAAAAATTCCTTCAATTTCTGTTGTGCAATTTAAGGTACAAAAGTCCAAATTGAACGGAATTGGAAAGACTCACCAGGAGCGTATATTTGTTGTAGAACTTAAATTAAAACTTCGCTCGCTCTTTCACTATGAACAAATTGCTCGAGAAAATTCTGATATTAAATGAATGAAAGTTCCATCGTTCAGTTTAACTGTAACCAAATACCTCACGTTTCAACTTTCTGGGTACTTTTTGTGAACGATTAAAATTAATTGCAGACGGTTTTTAGGCCGCTTGTCAACCAACGTAATGACACTATTGTTTATACAAATTCATTCTGAAACCAATATTTTTCTGTCAACCAAAGTGATTTGATAGAGAGAAAAGAGAGGATTCATAAGTTATTTATCGGCTTGAGGTAGTGACCGACGTGTTTGCTTAAAAATACTGCCCAGCCGGAAAACGAGGTATATTTATGAAAAATGACAACGAAAGTTGGGATGTACTCGGCGACTCACGAAAGCGTTACCGTGGCCCGTGGGCAGAGATAGGAAAATACTGACCAGGTAAAGAACCAATCAGATTGCAAGATTCGTTACCGTGCCCTCTAAAAAAACAATAAACTACCTTATTTACAGCCTTAAGTGATGTTTGAATCCGATCCACAGCTGTGGAGTGATCATCAGGTCCAACACTACACAAAATTATACAAACACTTCATGATTTGCTTTTAATGACTATCTACTTTTCTAGGCATCAACAAGTGCATTCAATTAATAATAATAATATAATAAATAATAACTTTATTTAAGTGTCAGTGTATTTTAGCACTGCTGTGCTAATTGGGGACACTGTAAATGAGGAAACAAATATCGTAAATGAACAGAAACTCGTTAAAAACCCCAACTGGTAGGAGGCAGACCAGTTGGCTATTTACAAAGCGTGCAGGAGTTGAATTCAGGGCCACCAAAGACAAATCCATCCAGTGGCAGGGAGGAGGACTTGAACCCGGGACCTCCGGCTTACAAGTGCAGCGCCCTAACCACTAGGCCACGCTCGCCTCCTTAATCAACATGAATTTTAACCAAGCCACTTAAAACCTATGGTCCAGCTCACTGCTGCACCTTAAATGTGGCCATGTGAGCTTAACAAAGGTTAAACTGAAAAACAACTGATTGAGAACTGACAAGAATCTGTTTGTGTTTTACCTCAACATTTTTGTCAATGCTCTTTCATTATCTAGAGCCTTTCCCAGATACTTTAAAACTCTGTTTCCTGCCAAAAAGAATAGTCTGGTACCTCCTCGCATTGACTCTGTCTCAGGGTACAACTTAATAACCTGCCAAATAAAATAAACAAACAAAAAAGCAAATGCATTCTTCATTATTTAACACATCTTCTTGACTTCGACCAAAATGAAAAGACATCTATGTGTGTGCACAATGAATTGATTTAGTACAACAATATGATCCTTGGCACAGTCATACTGCTATATGGAAGCCTCCATGGGAGGAGAGATGAAGTAAATTTGGTTAAATCTTATTGACAGATGACCTTGTGGGCCTGACTTACATAATTCAGAAAACATCCTCATTAGGAACCCATTTTGTTGTTTTTTCCCTTGTGCAGAGAAGTCAAGATTAATTCTGAAAGTGCCACCATGACCAAATTTTCACCACTGATATTCTAAGGGATTTCACAGAGAATTCTACTGAAGTTCATAAATGGCATTTTCCATTGTGAAATATCATGGTTAAGTCCAGGAGATATTTTTTAAAAGTTTGAATAATTGCTAAAAATATTCAGAAGGGTGATGCCATCATATCCTGAACCTAAAATTTTGGGAATAATGAAATTTGGTTGAGTGTATGGCATCATCACTTTGCTAAATGACATCACTCTTCATTTAGAATCTACTTGTCACTGTTTTGAAATGGCTGATATGAGACAGGTATGAAATTTCACATGGCAGCATTTTTTCCCACATCAACAAACCTCACTATAAGAGAACTTCAAGGTAACGCCTTATAGGGTGTCAAATGCTGGTTATTGAAAGAATCAAAGGATCTTAAGGTTCCCACATTGATTAATATAAACCACACAGAGAGAGATTTATTTCAAAATGAACAAACAAAAACGATAAAGTCACATTATTACAAACATCAAGTTTCCCATGACCTGATGTCACGCTGTACAAGTCTGTAACACTCACTAAATAGACAAAGGAATAGGCTTCCAAAACTAAAATGCCAACATTTTGTGACAAACAAAACTTCACAATCTTGTTCCCAGCTCTTTTTTGTTTCCCTCCTTGTTGAGGAACACAAAGAGGTCTTCACAGCCTTACATACAACAAAATAACTAGGGCATGCATTTACCTGAACTTGACTAAGATTGGCAACATGAGTTCCACAACACATGTTTCTGTCTATACCTAGTGATTAAATGATGACATTTAATAACAAGTCTTAAAATTTGCCATTTGTGTTAAATGACAACTGTACAACAACAGAAACTATTTTAAGGAATTTAAGTAAAAACCATCAATATATAACTGGAAATCAATGCAGTTTGATGACTTGCACATTGTATATTACCTCTCCTTACAAAGGAGATATAGTATAATTTGATTAACTCTTTTCACCCTTTTCTTCTAACATCAGTATGCATATCCTCCATACTTTTCTCTGTGCATTTCCTTAGGTTCCGACAAGGAGAATTTGTTGATGATCATTTCTTTTACTCTTGAGACCTTAAAGTGTGATTCAAGGGTGACATTGCAAGAAGGAATCAAATGCTAGTCACTCTTAAATGGCAAAGGGTTAAAACATATGGCAAGGGACATCTAATAGAAGGCTTGTGTCCCCTCCCAGGGAAACTTTTGATTCCCTTGCACATCACTGACCGGGTATTTCAATCACTCTGACAGGACCTTCATGGTCGTCAGGAAGACCTCTTGTGCTTGCCTGGGAGAAAAAGAACTATCACGTTAACAGTGTATTGAAAACATAGTATCCATAGTCAAACAATTGCATTTACATGTGTACCACACCTTTTGGGGAGACATTCACCTAACACATGATAGCATAAGAAGAAGAGGCTGCTTTGGTTTTTTTTTTTTTTTTTGGTTTTTTTTTTCTCTGATTGCTTTGGCATTGGCAAAAATGGATGAATTGATGATTAGAAGACCCTCTGGTTTAAAAAATCCTTTGTCTTAATGCATGAATATAGGCTTATGCATGTACTTGGTTTTTTTTTTCATAAACCAGCCTTCAGAGGAATGTACTAAAACCCCAAACAGTAAAACCAAACATCTGAAACAACCAAAACAACCATAATAACCAAAATTAAACAATTATAATGACCAAAATAAAACCACTACAATAATAAAGATGAAATGCTGTGGAAAATGTGGATTTTACTTCAGACATTCTCTTGCTTTCAAGGCTCTCTTACAAAACTGATTATTTATTTTCCACCCCACGAGCAGTTGAAACTTTAATTTGACAATAGTATGTAGTTTCCAGGAGAGAACACCAGCCATATTAAGATAGATCAGGAGTAGACCATAATCTAATCTAGAGGAATATGATGGCTGACCCCTGACAGCCCTGAGTGTTAATTTTATTATTATTGACTGTTTTTGGTTTATTTTTTTGGGGAGTTTCCGTGGTTTTGTTTTAGTTGCTTCGATGGTTTCTCTTGTTTCACTTGTTTTGTTTCTGTCGTTTCATTTTGCTGTTTCAGATTTTAGTACATGCCCCATTAGAAAGAGCAGATTGTTAATTAAAGCTATTTATTGTAAATGACATACTTGCTGCTTAGATGCTCAGAGTCCAAAGAGGACAGTCTTTCATAAAATTTGCAAACTTACATTTTCTTGTTTAGCAGAAGTTGCATCAGGATAAATATGAACATTGACTGGTGTATTTCTCCTTATGATTTCATTGGCTGTTGTCTCTATCCATTCCATTTCTTCTGCAGTGAGCTTTTTGCAGTTTAGTTCTATGTGTGAACGTAATTTTCCTAACTCCCTAACAACAACAAAAATTAAAATATCTGTATTAACAATTCTTTGTTTCTCTGGGTCTGCATTCCACCTTGTGATGATCTTATCAATTGATTGTTGTGTAAAGAATCTAACTGAACATGTAATTCTGTATAACAATAACTTGCTTACCATGAAGTTGTTTCATAACCAAACTTGTTTTCAATGATGGCAGACACTAAGTGCTGTCCTGAAGTTTGAAATGATGCAGGTGAAGTTAAACATGACAGTGTTTAAGCATTTTATTTGCTATCATTACCATCACTTAGGAAATATTTTGAGAAAGAAGTTTGTCTTGCCACTCAAAATCAATTACATCAAGAATATGTCGAGTGTGAAGCTTAAGTGTTAGACACAAAATAATGACAGTAATAAGTATTGAAAATTTATGCTGTGTTGTTTCCTGATTGGTTGACCCATATTAAAAATAAACATGTAAAACATTTTCCTGGATCATTCAAACTCAGTTTTCAACCCTAGATATAAACATTCCTCGGGCTACATGCCATAGATAAGTTTGCAATCTAGGATAGAAATTGATTATGTTTAAAAATTATCCACAATACCAGTAAACAGCTAACGAGCATAAGATTACACAAAACTGTCTTCTAATAGTCCTAAAAGCACCTGAGTGTTGTTGCATGTGGTCAAATCTCCTTGACCAATCAATGACAAGATTAACTTCAGTTGCTTCAGGAACTGCCTCAGGAATGTAATGGATAGCACGTCCCCCTTGTCTAACCACTCTCATGACTTCAATGCCATTAATCTGTTGGGGAGACAACATATATCTCCTTCCTTAATGAGAAGCATATAAGAAAATATATTGTATTCAGTGAATACATTTAAACTTAAGTTTTTTGTGAATAAAACTGAGAAAAAAGATGACTGCAACCTTGGTTTCGATGGAAGAGGTCCCATCCATACTATAATAGTTTCGCATTGTGCCATGTAGCCTATTGTTATTTCTCACAATTCATTCTCCCTATCTGAGTGTATTGTAGGTGAAGCACACTTCCCTTCACTAATCAGGCATCTTACAAAGAAGACAGCCCTAGATGGTATTAAAAGTTGTTGACAATCAATGGCTTTATCTTGATCCCATTCAGAGGTACTAATTCCTCAAGATATCACTGAATTTTACCAGTTGCTGGCCAAGAATGGGACCATACATTTGGCAAAAAAATCAACTCCATGCAGGTAGCTCTTTTGACCAAAAACTTACAAACACAAACAGTTGTGTGCTGACTGTGATCACATCCCCTATATTTTAAAGTTATCTACAATGATTTAAAATTGCAGTAGTCACAATCAAGGTCAATCAATGAAAAAAAGAATTCTTAATTCCATAGCAGTAGTGGAGAGGAGTTATTCAAAGCTAATACATACTGTTCCTCTATCATCAGGCTGTTCATGTCAGCAGATTAATCACAAATGGACCATTCAGCATGAGGAAGAAAAGAAGTATCATTGTGTTATATAGAAACTCAAATATACATGTATGTAACCGTACTAATAGACTGAATCTCACCAGCTACAAATATTTGGTTTTAGTATAAAGCTAACAGCACCTATGGGAACAATGAAGCAAATCCTGTATCTTGATGTTCTGATTGCCTGCCAGAGTCCTCAAGATGGGCCCTGGACTTGCCCACTCTAATCCTACTTTGAGCAGGGGATATTCAAAGTCAACTTTCAAGAAAGATTAGTGAATGTGTGTCAACTCAACCCCCTCTCCCCCCTCCCCCAACAGAACAAAATGACCTTAGTCATCTCAGATAACTGTGTGGCAGAACATCAGGTAATTACCCAACAACTAAGTGTATGGATGCTGTTTAGTAATTTGTGAGAACAGGTGTGATGTGGGAGTCATAAAGAGACTGGGAAGATCATAACAGTCATTATTTCCATCATCTGACACTACGAAAAACCAATCTTTGCATCACACATCAAACCAGAGATCTTACATGTATATCCTTATTTCATACTTACATTCATGTACTTATTTGGAAAGATTTCCGGTACATATCTATTTCTTTCGCCATTGTTTTCTCTCTCCAAGAACTTCATACGCATAATGAAGTAAGAAACTGTGCATAAATCTAACCAAATCGCGAAATAATCCCTGCCTACCTGACCCCCTCCTTCGGGAAACAAGACAGTGTCTTCCAGAACAACTTCGTACGCAGCCTTGTCGGCAAGTTTGCTTGATTTACAGGACAACACCTGTGTCCTCAGCTCTCTGAGGAAAGAATCTTGTTGACATGCAAAAACCATGCTAGTTATTCGACGTGTTGACCAAATGTTTTCAAATACCTTACGGCTAAATCGTAAAGAACGTCGCATACGCTCGATTGAACGAAAGAAGGACGGAAGTAAGTCAACGAGCTTGACGAGCCAGTTATCTATCAGCGGTATAAGCTCCAAAAATTTAGCTTAAAAAAATTCTATACATAAACTTCCCCCTCCTTTTCAACTGCGGGTCCCATGGTGTAATGGTTAGCACTCTGGACTTTGAATCCAGCGATCCGAGTTCAAATCTCGGTGGGACCTTCCTTTTTCTGTTCCCTTCCTCTTTTTTTAACTTTATTTTCCTTATCATATCATGTGAAAAGTCGAACAGGCAAATTTTTCGAGTCGCAAAAGCAATGTATTGCCTATTCCACTCTTAACTAGACCGTATATGAGATTAAAAAATTCATCCCCCAGCAAATTCTGTTTTCCAGAGAGCGTAAAATTTCAGAAATGAGAATCTTCGAGGTGAAAGCTCCAATACCAGCAAGGGGAAATATTCAGGATTTAAGAATAAGATATATCCTATTAGAAACGTTTGGATGTGTGACAACAGGTTTCTCATCTGTGTGTTTGTTGACAATTCCAAGAGTTTTCCTCCTCTGACATCTAACACTAACTATAAAACCAACAGTTGTTAAAAGACAATAGTAAGAGAGGACACTTTAACCTGTCCACAATTCCAAGGAAACCACAGAGTAGTTAATCAACACTTTATTTAATTTTATTTCAAACACATTCAGGCCCGGGGAGTCCTCTACCTGCTTAGACCAAAATTAGTTCAATGTACATGTTTCGTTGCTTTGTATCTATTCACTACTGTTACATTTGTCAAAAAACTTTTGATGGTACCACTGTTGCAACAAAAAGTGGGAAAAATTCTGTAAAAATTGAGTTAAAACCTTTACTCAGACAGAAGAACGAACTAAGATAGCATGTTTGTTCCTGGATGTTATATTTATCTAAAGTAAGTAATGTACTTTGGAACTTGAATGATTATTGGTCAGAGAACCCTAAAGTTTGTTTAAGAGCTCAGATGTTCACGTAAAAGGGATAAAATGAGAATAACTTTAAATAGGTAAAATAAAATTAAAAATGTTGAATCAAGACTAAAAAAAGTTGTTAACAACAATCCCTTTGGCCATAAGCTTGGAGATCATTCCTTCTGAAACCTGTAAGATAAGGTTCATCAAACTAAATTATGCTATTTCTGGTTCCTTACCCCTGCATCTTGTAAACATAACCCATCCATAATTTCCCAAAGTAAAAGAATGAAATTAAGATTCATATTATCAACAAAACAATCTGTTAACAGGGTAAAAGGAAAAGAAGCCATTCTAAATCCTACTAAAGGAAGACTGAGGAGGCAGAACTTAGGACTTAAAATCCTCAGCTGCAAGCAATGTCACAGCTTTCAATAGACTGAATGAAATGGAGGAATCCAGTTGATGCCCTGTAAATGCCTCTTAGTGTTTTAAGGTTTGATGATGATTAGAAATGTTCACCCCCAAACTGTTTACCTCTACACCACAGATGTGACCAACACCTGTTAATATCCTCATTAACCTTTCTACTTGACATAAGAAAAAGGATATTATTGGTAAGCACTATTATTTGCAACAGATAATACTGATTTCTTCAGCATTACCAAAACCATCTTGATGATCAAACTTGATGGCCAGGCCACTGAGCCCTGTTATCATGTCCAGGATTCTAGTGTCATAGATATTGCATTTATAGAACCAGGTCTGTACCATGAAGTGTTTAAATGAATGGCTTATGCATCATACCTCAATCCTACAATTTTTGGTGTGAAGATGAAAATTTATCAGCATAAATTAATTGAACTTGATTCTACAAGACAAATGGGTACTTACAGTGCAACCCTTAATTCTCAGAAGCTCCAGCTTGCAACTTGGTGACAGAAATTCTTTAATGCTCTGATCAGTGACATAGAAGCACCAACTTACATCTAACTCTGTTAAGCCACAAGACTGCTTGGCTACAACACCAATACTCTTATCAGTCACACCATAACAGCTGCTGACATGAAGTTCCCGAAGAGCAGAACATCTTTCACTCAAAGCAATGACACCAGCATCTGAGATCTAAAAAATTACAGTATGAAGAAACTAAAGATTTCCTTTAGCCACAAAACATTGCCCTGAAGATGCCTCCCCATAACTATAATAGAATTTCTTACAGTTGCTAATTTTACTGCTAAAACTAACCCTTTAACTCCCATGAGTGACCAAGACAGAATTTCTCCCCACAAAATCAGTAGACAAGTGATGATAATGAAGAAAGGGATAATTAGTTGATCCAATACCAAATTTCCAAACATCATGAGAATTTTAAGGAACACTAAGAATTATTAATGAAGAATTACTACTGGGAGTGAATGGGTTAAATTATGCTGAATCCAAATGATAGTTAACTAAAGGCTTGATGACCAGGTGACATTCCAATATTGATAATTATAGGAATGACAAGCAGAAGGGGACCTATGATGATATTGCAGTTCTTTGTTTGGGATGAAACATGTTAAAATTGCTTCTTGAGTATTAAGACAGGAAAGTTAAGTGTATTATTGTTATGTGTTGTAACATATAATTCAATAGCTGAAGACAACTGACAAACAGCTTACTAACACAATTAGTATTAAGTCACTCATCTACCGTAAAACAGCTCCTGAGATCCAGCTCTGTTAATTCCTTACAGTGCCTTGCTAATGCTTCGAGTCCAGCATCAGTGACTCCTTTACACTTGCTTGTTGTAAGAACAGACAGCTTCTTACAATTCTTGGCAATCAAAAACAAGTTCTCTTCTGTCACACACGGCCAGCACGAATCAAGATGAAGAACTCGGAGATTGCTGGTATACATGAGCAAATGCTTCAATCCATGTTCGGTCAGAATTGATTCATAAGGTACAAAATCCAGGCGAAGTACGCTTCTAAGGTACTCATTCACTTGATCCTTCCATTTTCGAGAAAGTTTTCTACAATGACAGAGGGTTACCACATCTAACAGTCCAAGAATCTTGAAGGTAATCTCAGTAGGGAAAATCTGAGGTGGATCTAGCCCTGATAAGCTTCTTTCCTTTGCATCCATTACTTACATGACATTAAAGAAAAATAATATAATCCTGACAGGCTCGATGGTATTTTTAATTGTCTCCTAAAGAAATAAGCTGCTTTTATTTGAGGATGCATTTGACTTGAAAACTTCAGAGGCCATGTGGAAAAGAACCACTTGTGATGTTATATTTTCTGTTCCACTCTTAGCTCACATCTCCGAAATTGTCGTCCTTGCTGTACAGCAAACAAAACAACACTGAAAGGACGAAATTCGTTTTGCAAACGTTAGAGTCAGGCTCTTCACAGAAACGGTGAGGACACTGGGTCCCACCACAGCCCAACCACACTATGTGTTCGTGGTTAATTGTTGTTGACATGAGACGAACAAAATGTACGAGGGCTATGAAAAAAGCTCTGAAAATTGTGTATCTATATTAAATCTTGGCATGAATATCTCATTAAGTTAAATGAAATGTTAGTCGACTCATTTGTGGTATTTTCGAGTGTATTTTTGAGTGTGGTTTGCCTGTGGAAAAGGCCTGGAACTTTTGTCCCCTTCTTCTCTTAACGGCCCCCGGCCAAAAGTAATTTCGTAAAAAGACGCTTCAAACGGCCCATGAAGGCGAAAAAAGACGACAAGTGAGTCGACTAACATTCCATTTAACTTCATAGAGATATTCATACCAAGATTTTATTTAGATATGCTACTTTCATAGCTTTATTCATAACCTTCGTTGATTTTTTTCGCCTCACGTCAACAATAATTAACCACGATCACAAAGTGTGGTCAGCCTGTGATTACACCTTCTCTGTTCCAAGGGGCGAAATGTGGGTCGTAGTTTCCCAGTTGTAAGAGATAGTCTTATGTTTATTTTCCCCTTTTTCTGAAATTGTTAGGCCAAGTCTCACAGAATCCCAAGATGTTAAAGATTTGTCCAATCTCTGACAATGATGAGGAGGTAAAAACCCTTGACTAAAGCAGACCGACTACCTCATCGACTATTCAGCTTATCAGACAGCTTGACACCCACCCACCCCCTCCTTACACTTTTGTCGTTAGAATCATCAGGTAAAGAAATTATCTAGTCTAAAACCATCGACTGACGAGGCCACTGGTCCTGAGTTTCATGTCTTTAATGGTTGGTGATACTGTCATGTATAGACCATAACTGATTAAGCGATGTTCAAGAATGGTTTTCCTATTGCTACAAATAAGTATAGACTAACATTCCTCCATATCTCAGGAAAGACCAAGGAGGTTGTTGTCAGTAACTCGAAAAACAATTTCATAGAGTCCCAAGGCCCGTTAGTCAGAAGAAGTGAGGCTTAAAAATTATTTAGTGGACTTCTTTCAGTGTACTTCACTTCAAGTCACATAAAAAGGTGGTGCTTTGGACCATTTCCTGTGAAAAGCATTTGGCGCTGTGAACCATAACATCTCTCCAGTAAACCTAAAGGTTGGAGATGAACTTTATTCGCATGTCTCAAGATGGAGTCACTTTGGATTTTGATCGCGACGTTTCGACTGCAATACTGCCAACATCTCAACAACATCAATAGGGGTAGTGGAATCGAAATTCCCGAAGCTTCGATACCCACGATCAAACAACACAACAGTCAATCAATGAGGACCTATGACCTATCATCTAACGATCGGAATAATAATGAACATCGAAATGCACCAATAGCAGCGAACCAACGTGCTAAAAATAGCGACACGTAAACAATCGATCTCATCACTCGATGAAGACCAGAAGTATCGCAGTCGAAACGTCGCGATCAACATCAAAATTGACTTCATCGTGAGACAAACGAATAAAGTTCATCCATTGTACACCACGATGAACGATAAACACATACTTTATTACAACCTAAAGGTTGTTGCTACATCAGGTAACCTAGCGACCAATCAGTGAGCTTGCTGACGATATTCACCGGCAAACAGTTAGGTCTGGTCAATTACAAGGAAACAGATTCGAGCCCATAACCTTTTTTTTCTTTTTTTTTGAAGGACCAGTTTTAAGCCTAAACTACGTTTAATTTTTGTAAATGATCTTCCTGAGTCGCTTACCTGGGGTTATCCGGCTATAATTGCTGATTATCATAGATAAAATCTTCGCTGATGGCGCGAACACTAACAATATCATTTTGAAATCAGAATCTATGTTGGTGAATACTTGGTGCATGAGTGACAGGTTGATAGTCTACGAGCCTGAATCAGAAACTTAAGTGATATCACATCAAAACTTCGTTGACCTTTTCCACCTCCTGTAAACCTGTTACTCTAACTGAAATGAGGTTCACGTTAAACAATAATTAACGATGATTCCATCGCCGCCAGGCAATTTATGTTCATGGAGGTTGAGGTGAAGCGCTTTTTTGGCCATAATAATGCGCTTTGACCTTTGATCTACTCGTTAGATCAGTCTTATTTCTAGGTACCATGTAATGGTTCAGGATGAATAACGTACTGGCCAAGTTGTCAAAAAGTCAAAATGTTACTTATCACTATGCATGCTTTGCTACTGATACTATCATTGGCGATGCTTATTTTCCGCTCGGCGAATTTACCGTTGGTTTGCTTGATTCTAATTTGTAATCACTTAAGTTTGTTGTAAATACGTACACTGATAACCAGTTGCACCCAAATAATCCGTTGCATACTCGGAAATAAAGATCAGTATTTGATAAACTAGGAAAAGACCCTTACACCGACACAAACAGGCTAAGATTAAACTTTTGCTGAAAAGCTACAACCCTTTATCCACTAACATTAGCAGGAATATTCTCCATACTGAAGAATTTTTCAACCCGCCAATAGCTTTTAGGGTTGGCGATCATTTCCTCTAGTCATGATCTTAGTAAATTATTAAGTGGTGTCACTATGAGAAGGACGAAGACGCTGGTCACTCTTAATAAGGATTTAAAGGTTCAGCAATACTTATCAGCATCGAAGAGAGAACTTTTTCTCGTGTTATTTTTTGGATCTTTTGAAAAATTCGGTAACCAGCAAACGAGATCAGAGGCTTTTCTGTTCACGTTCGTATTGGTGAAAGTGGTTCAAAATCTGCATGTTAATTATTGGTACTGAGAAAAGTAAAGTCAGTTAGAGAGACACAAAAGGAAGACAGAAATCGTTGGCGAATTAACTCACAATTTCGAGTGTTGATATAGTTGTAGATCTTTCTCATGTGGCGGGGAGTTACAAAGATTAAAAATTGATGGCATGATAGATTTCAATGTTTTACGCAAATTTCACCTGGTGCGAGAGGGGAAGAGAAGGGGGCGCAAGTTAGTCTGTTTTAAAACACTCCTCGTGAACTGGCCATCTTTCGACACAGTTTTACCACATTTCCACGTTGAGTGTTTCAGAGTAAACGAGTTGATTCTTATTTCAGCGTGAGCTGGTTTGTCGCATAAAGAATTTTAAAGGTTGATGAGTATCTGCACTTCATTAAGTAATAAACGCAACACTCCAATTAAACTTTGGCAATGTTCTTTAATCAAGCATTCTGCTCTGCTCATTTGAAAGAGATTTGGCATTGTGTAGTATATATATACCACGATCTAAAGCTTCATGACATATAGTGAATCAGATAATTTACTAAATAGTATTCCTTTGGATAATAAATAACTCGTACGCTTTTTCAACATTATCATGACCGCTTGGTCGGCAAAAAAAAATTACGTTTCTTTAGTATTTTCTCTCAAAAACTGAACGGAAGTTCTCAACAAATTACGATAAGCTTAAATATTCTATAATACAAGTCTTCCGAAAATATCAACTTCGTGTAAAAATATTTCGTACAAAATTAACGACACAAGTAGTATACAAAGCGTAACTTTGCAATAGAGCCTAGTGTAAGTGAGTCATTGAGGGCCATCCACATTGGACATGCAATCACGACTCCCCCCCCTCCCCTCAAGTTAATTTTGACGTCCTATAATACAACAGTACAGTCGCAATATGGCTACTAGATGCTTTGCTTTGAAATATTTCTTTTTCTAGTTTTTTTCATTTCGAGGCTAACAATACTGTACAAAATAAGTTCGACTTGAAATAATAAATAATTCACTTAAATCTACAGAAAGAAACCTTCATCAATCTTGGACCTAAATACACAATTATGAAACAGGAAAAAACAAACGTTTTGAATTTATGCAGAATTCTGGTCGAAGAATTTGACTAATAATAAGAACTAAAGTTAATCAAAGAGTCTCGATTCCACGTACAAACTTTGCAAGAGCACAATTCGAATATGTCTATATCTATACATATATATAGTTTTTTTCTGCAATGAAAGGGTAACAAGGAATTGGGTAATCGAATCAAAAAATAAAACCGCATAAGGGAATTGCACAGAAGCATAGGAACACCACACAAAGGTCACCTTGAAATAAAGCGCGAATAGATTCTAGCTCACTGACACTGAATCAAGGTACTCAATGAAACTTTATATAGTTAATCTAAGGTGACTACTTCTATTCTCCGCCGGCCATATTCTGAAAACGGATCTCTACCAAAAAAGTTCATCAGGTTTCTTTCTTCGTAGTCGCTTACATAAACACAATCGTCCTTCATGACGTCTTGCTGAATTGAGTCTCGCAGCTGACGAGATTTTCGCACAAGATTCTGAAGTTGAAGTGTAGCCATTTCGGACAATTTCATTCGGATTTTGTTGAAGTCTGAACGGTAACCAGTCTCCAAAAACCTGAGAGAAGCAAACGTATAAGCCATTAGGAACAAGAACGAAAATTGCACAAAGAGGATAAGCTAAAAAGGCCAAGTTGTAACAGTGCCAGGCGGTAAGAAGCACAAGGTAACCCAGCCTAGCGGTGTGGGGCGGCAGTCTGAGAGGGAAACCACAAGTAAAGTGGCATTGTAGGCACAGATCTACTGAAAAGGGTAGAACTTATTTGCTTAGTTAGCGCCAATCAATGATTGTGAACCGGCATAGGTGAACTAGTCACCTGTGTCAGCTGTGCCACAGATCACCCATCAATACTTTTGAAGTTTTGGTACTTGTGACCAATATCCCACGCATTCCGAATGTTTTCATAAAGAACGAATCAGCCGTGGTACAAATTCCTAAAACGGCCTAAGTAACCAAAAGAATGCGCATGTTATCAGCGGAAGGTTTGGGGTTAACGACCGGACTCCAGAGCATTTTCGTATCGTTCACTCAAGATTCGCACGATCAAGAATTCTTAATTGATCGCCCATTCCAAAAACTAGAACAACTGTTAAGAATTTGTTACCTCTGAACCAGCCCAGACACGCAATCGGACGAGAAGTGTGAAGACGATAGGTCTGATGATAAACACGCCGGCCTCAAAGGTCTCATGACAAAATCTCCGAGAAGAGTGTGTAACCAGCTGTTGTCCTTAAACCACGCTACAACGATCTCTTTTCTTTCAAAGTACATCTTGAGACGGTTGAAATCCTCCATATTTCCTTTCTCCAGAAATTCCCTTAGGGAAAAGAATAGGTGTGAACATTTTGTAAACATCGAAATGTTTGAAAGGAAATAATTAAGGCGGAGTTGAAAAATTTGAAAAAAAAGCAAGTCTGATAAGCATTGCACCAAATTTACAAGGGATTGTTAAAACTTCTCTTGCTCTCTAACAATAAACGAAGCAAAATATTTTAATTGAGTTAAATAAGAGACACACTAGTCTGATTTCTGTAATAAAGAAGACAACAGGTAATTTTCCATCCGCCACCAATCTTTCCTATTTGTTATAGGAAAATAAAAAACTATAGCAGATGATACACAGACACTTCAAATACAAGTAACACGTTTTAATTCGCAAGAATTTGAAACACGATGGTGAGCACTACGAGGACGTGATCAGGAAAACACTTCAAATCCCGCTCTTAGTAATATCGAACTATCTAGATAAGAGCTTAATGCATTTTTTAACCTTTTGATATTAAAGAATCGGAATTGAAAAAAGACGTTCTACTTGAATGGCAAAATTAAATAACGATTATGCGGGTGAGTATATTTAATCTGCGGGGAATGCGGCGCTTGTTCACCACACCATTCAGGTCAATAAATCCTTTCACATTCACATTTGACGCCGGGAGCGAACCTTGGGTATTAATTCCATAATTTGAATGCAAGGTATGAACGTCCGCTTGCGATGTTGGTCTTGTGGCTTTGTCATGCAGGTCTAATATCACTAATTATCGCTCGATTGTGGTCAGAAGTTAAAATATCAGGGATCATCAAAATACTCAAGTGATAGGCACTCGAGACGACGTTCGGTTGGGTTTGGTGATACTTGTTGTTTAGCACACGACTGAAAGCAAATACGTTCAAGTGACGAACTTATGAACTGCTCGTGCAATATGTGTGTTTGTTGAAACCAAAGAACTTCCGCAAAGACCACTGCTTGTATAACGTAACGATACTCTGTCATTGAACGGAATTAGTAACATAAAAAGCTACAATTAACATGTTGACATGGTTGCTTC
Organism: Pocillopora damicornis; assembly: GCF_964200805.1. Taxonomy (NCBI): domain Eukaryota; kingdom Metazoa; phylum Cnidaria; class Anthozoa; order Scleractinia; family Pocilloporidae; genus Pocillopora; species Pocillopora damicornis. Next base: position 10,893,155 of record NC_142678.1, read on the forward strand.
TAAAAAACGACAACAAGTACTCCAGTAACATTTTCATCAAGCTATGCGGTCTCTTCACGTGTGAAGAGGTAAACAGCTGGGCTCTGTTGTCCAACTCTACCTAATGAACTGACCCACCGCCACGAAACAAAGAGCAGCGCTATAAGCGAAAAGCTATTGAGATGAAGTACTTACGTGCCTTGTGAATAAACATAAAAGAACACCTTCACTATATTTCAAGTGGCTCATTAATTAAAACAAAAACGACACAATCTCAATACTCTCCTCATCAGAACTATTTTAGAAACACCAACAATGTTTGTAGTGTTAATTACAGATTGCGGTAAAAATCACCAAAGGCATGCAGCCCCTAGTGAACGGACGAAGCTTTCATCGGCCGCCTCGAGGTTTTGCAATATAAGTGGACAGACAAACTACGCGAATGTATTTGGTGTCTGGATCATAATTGTTCAATTCATAATCCATGAGGGATGTCGTTACCGGGCAGAATGAACTACCTAATCTCTTTAAAAAAATCTCAAGATTTCTCTCCAGCTGTACCAACAATACCATCAAATTATTTTTGATAATGGCAAATAACTAACGATTACTTGAAGTAAGCTGTGAGCACGGCATCCTTCAACGACCAATACCGCTCTTAGCCGAGGGCAATGTTTTGATGTATTTCACAAAACTAAAACAATTACACAGTAAAAGAAGCTCAAAGAGGAAAATAGACTCACTAAAAACAAGTGAACTCATGTCATATGAAATTTCCACAACGATCCTATCCATGTTCTTTTGACCACAAAGAATTAAAGAGACTACAATATTGGTATGAAACAGGCCAGACAAATATTTTCAATTTGTAACCGATGGGAGGTGTTTGGAATTGCAAAGATTATGACTGTTACTTATGAACATAATATCATTATTGATTAAGGTCGCTGTAGGACCTAGAGCTGTTATCTGGGTAACAAAGGGGACTTTCTACTACTGTCTATCAGTGAAAGTGATGTACATGGACAGCCAGCTGTATTCATATACTAGTGGTCTGATTTTCACAAAACATCAAATATGCTTCATAGTGTTTGCAATAGATCTCTAAAATGTCAAATGAGAGCACTTCACTTGTTTTTGGTAGTCCCTACTTTATTTGATCCATTGCTTAAGAAGCTACAGAAATCCATGAAAAACCAACTAATAAGAAACTGCTGTGGGAGAATTCTATTTCACTGAAGCATAACAGCAGTAGAAAATGACCACAACATAGCAGAACTTCTCATCAAAGCAAAGAAACATTTAATGAAATTCCTTAATTGGGCTAACCTCTATAGTCCAATTTAAATTGGTAAAAAATAATAGTGCTACTTAAATAACAATGCAAGAAAAGGACCTGCCACAAAACTTTGCCGTTTGTGCCAACTGACTTTGCTTGTGGTAAACAAATACCCAAGAAAGCCACACTGACTTAAATTAAGAAACTATGCCATTAGGAGTAATTTGTTTTAGCAAACAGCCAACACCGTCTATTTACAGTGGCCAATTTCCATTTTCTACTCATTTGATAAAACCAGATTATCTTATGGTACCCCCCTTGATGCAGTACCACAGTTTTTATAGAAACATACCCCCCCTTACTACAAGTTATGTTTTGTGTGTTAGTTTGCACCTTACCTGTAACACTTGTGGCGCCTCACCACAGAGGAGGGTCTGTGTTCCTTCCTGTAACCTGTGTCATTCTGGTTTTGCCACATCCATACTTCATGAAGTCTCTCCACATATGGCTTGGCTTTACTCATAAAATCATTCACAGTCAACTCTATTTCTTCTGCATGTTTTGCAAGCTGTGAAATATAGGTGAATTCAGTAAACATCCTCTTTTGTATGCACCAACTTTGCTAATGCACATACATGCATGCACAGATTGAAAAATGCAAGTTTAAAACCTCGAAGAAAATTAATTGACCAGAACTTGTCTAAATTGTGAATTATAATATCTCAGTTTAGCACAAATGTTGCTTGGTTTGGACAATGAGAGAATATGGATAGAACTTGTTTTTATTGATAATTGCATTTATCAGAGAGACCACTTCCCCGAGGAATACATTATGGCACTTTTTTCCTTTCACATCCAGAACAAAACAAAATCTCCACCTAAAGTAAAAATCGTTCAAATGAGCAATCTGATCTGTAAAATACTGACACAAGATTTGTATGTTCAAAACATCAGTTACCTCACTGTTGACGTACTCCAGACAAGCTCTGTAATCTTCAGCCACCAATTCCCCTTGGCGTGGCACGCTTAGCTTGATGCTTTTGGTATCCAGCCAGTTCTTGAAGTAGCCACAGAATCCAGCATATGCCTCTACAGTCTGAAAACCACCTTTGAGGTGTCCATCTATATACATTGCTGTGATCTGAAGTACACAAAAAAAGACAGATGCAGCATAAGCAATACCAGCAAGTGCCACCATTCAAGGCACAAGAAACAATATCCAGTTTTTTCAGGGCAAGTAGATACACCGTCTGAGCAAGTGACTCTTTTTGCTCACTCACCCTTTGGTATTGAGTTTGTTTGTCCAACAATCAAATACATGTAGAAATAAATCAATAAAATGAAAGAAAATATAACAAGTACATTTGTATTGTTGCTGAATTTATAATAATAGTGCAGGCAAAAGTAAAAGTTCAAATCTAAGATTTGTATACACCACCAATTGTAAAAAAATTGAAGGCTATGATTCCCTAATGTAACAAAAGAGGACTCCACTACCACAAAAAGTGAAGATTTCAATTATTATGCCTATGCCAACTTTTCCAACAGCACTGATTTTCTCTGTATCACCCCTTCTAATGGTAATACCTGATGTAACATGTAGCTGTGAGTTACCCTTGGCATGTGCTCTGTTAAGGCTTTAAGTGCCTTTCTATTTCCAGCATCCCTGTCCTCTAAAAATTGATACCATTTCTGTTGTCGTGAAGAATGCAAAGAAAGTTGAAAGTGTTCCTCAAGGGCTTGCCGATTTCTCAGACATCGCTTAAGAACATAAGTCTGCATTTGTCTGATTCCATTATGTTTATGAACAAAAAGTTTGTATAAGCTAGTCCATTCATAGTAATTAGAAGGAAAATCTTCTTGCATTGCTCTTTCTGCAAAAGAAAATAACAGAAATATACTAAAATTAACAAATGAACATGCTAATATCAAAACTGATTTGGTTAACGGCTATCACTGAGCAAAAACACTCTATAAAAACAAATTATAGCATGTGCTTGTCTGCAAAAAAACCAGAAAACATGTTTTGCATTGCATGATTAAAGGAGTATTTAAGCTGTGGATACCAGTCAACACATACTTAAACATCCTAGGATGTTATTGAGAATGTCCACTTTTTTAACACAAGCCTAGAAGTCTAGGAAGTAAGCAAAATTTACCTCTGTCTGTGTCATGGTAATTTGATTCAAGTTCCTCATCTGTTAATCCCCATATTGACTTGGCCTGGCTTGCAGTTAAATGGCTCACGCTTTGTGAAGGAGGAACAGGATTCAACAGATACCAAACAATAACAGATGTTTTAAGTTGACTTACTGGTCTGAAAAAATTATGATCATTTTTAAGTACTTCAGCTTTGTAGAACATTTCGTAGAGGTAAATGAAAGTGTACTCTGGCCATCTTGTTCTGAGACCAAAATCCACCTGTAAAAGAAAATACCAAATTTTGAATGACATGAATGTTTGAGACAAATAAATTCTACTTTGGTACTTATGACATATTTATGTCTTCCAAGTGCATGTAATAAGAACAACCTACCAATAGAAGATTCTTAGGTGTGACAAAACCACCACTTGACAGATGTGATTTACTTTATAGAAGATAAAGGGGTTATTTAAACTTTATCAAAATTAAATATATTTAAGGGTTCTTCCATGGTTCTAGACAAAATCTACCTTAAATGGTTGACCACATCCTCCAGGCACAATTAACAAATAATTGAAAAGATTGCAATGAAGGCTCCACCAATATGAGTTGTCTACCATTGAAGTTAGCGCAAAATTTATTCCTTAAATATAAACAACATTTGCCCAAACATGAACAAATCAACTAGACTGACTGCACTTCAACTAACATAAGATAAGAAAATTGCACAGTTGCCAATGTACCATTAGAATTCCAAAGAGCAACAACAGCAAAACAGCTCGATTGAAACAATCCATGCCTATTGTGATATACAGAGATTTACACCCTTAAGCATATGTAATACCACATCTAAGCTCAGTTCCCTGGTAAAAAACAATATCTTTCAAGTTTTACAAGTTTCATTTGTTTCATAAATTTGACTCTCAATTATTTTGATTGACAGTGCAAGGAGAAGTCTGCAATATCAAAGAAGAGCAGATCTTTTATGAGAAAAGCAACTGTAGTTTATTTAGAACAAAGAACATGAAAACCCAAAACTATTTGAAATATCAGTGTAGTTATGCCCCAGATCCTCATACTGCTGGTAAGTTTCTTTAATTCATAATTCATATTTTTCCTTATAAATTCAACAACTCTCTTTGCACTATAATGCAAATTTGACTTTTGATAATATTTCAAATTCTCCTTTCACAAAATCCTAAACATCCATGAAGAGTTCTTTACTTGCCATGTTTATGTTTCCATAATAAATATGAGAGTATGAAATTTTTTATAATTCAACTAGTATTATATTTTACTGTGATGAGCAGTGAGGTAAACTACTTTCATTGTAGCAAAATTTTGTTGTGATACTCAGTTCAAAGTTAACTTTGCTTTCCCAAGATTATTCTTACAAAAATTGGCAAGTTTCATCATGAGAAGTTTTATTATTAAAGTTCTTTGTATTTGTGATTTTTAAATAAATTTTTAAACCTGGAAATTCTATATCTTGAACAGCCGCAGAAAATTTAGCGCAGAGAGCTTTCCGTGCGAAAGTGGAGGTTGGGAAAAACCCTTAAAGGTAGAAAACGGTTCCACGAGGACCCTTTCTTTTCATTGCTCTTAAAAGACAGCTTACGAAGAGAGATTGCATTTAAGATAAACATGAAAATTGCCTCCTTCCTTTTGAGGACAAAAAAATTATGTGTAATTAACAACAAGCAGGGAATTTGAAGAGAGAAAACATAGGTTCTATTTCGATGGCTAAACACGGTGCAGCTGCTATAGACCTGGCCAAAGAAACACAAAACAATTGATTCCGGTCGCGATAATATCGCGAAAATTTCCTTTCAAAAAGCCTCAATTTATTTATTCATGTCTTCTGTTGAAAAAAAGCTGTGCATATTTCAGCACTTGGATAAGCTCTTGTACCAAACAAAATCAACACCGTGTTTACGGAGGATGGTGAAAATCACCAAGCCCATGTCTCGGTAGCGAAGGCATATAGAGTTGAAAGGGGAAATGGGGGCACATTGTCACGTCCGTAAAATATGCCAAACGCGCCATAAACTATCACAAGAACAAAACTCTTCTCTCGCAGAATTCAACACAAGTCGTCTATTGAACACCAACCACTTGTATTCACTGAAATCGATCTCTTCATTACCATTTCAATAACCCACCATCATTACATGAAACGAGGCACGCCGACGAATAGAAACGCGAAACACCCTCTTTCCTCCCAACCCGGATACAGCAGGCGGTGAATAGGCTCGGCTGTTTTAGCCGTTCCATGAGTCTTCCTCGCGCCCTAATCAACAGTTTCTATCGTACTTTCATCCCTTAGTCTTAAAAGAAAAATATCCAAAAGAAATAAAGCTCGAATTTCTTGGCAGCTTTCATATCTTGAATAATATATTAGATCTTCGTGAAGGCACTTGCCCTCTTCGTTACTCGAATGTTTATAACGCACGAATTCTACGAAACCATCATTAACCTAGCGACAGATTGACAAAAACAGGATTATTCTGTATATAGCAATAACTACGACGATAAGTTCAAAACACTCCGAGAGAAGAAAGAGCAAATTTCTGTCAGATACTCTGCCCGAACGGGTAAAACTACCGCATGGTATATGGATCGGAAATGGAAATGTAAAACATTTCGCTGCCTCCTCCGAGGCGGACAAAACAAAGGAGAGTAAGGAGAGCAAACCCAGCACCCTTATTTCATTCTTTCCCGCTGTATTTTACGCCGAAACTCTGTCAAAGAGTCCTAAAAATTTAGCGGGCTAACAAACATCATTAGTAAGATAACCGGGCGAAGAGAGCAACTCGTGGAACGAGAATTTCTAAAACTTCAGGAGTTAGGGGTGGCGATCGGAAGAGTAAAGGAAATAAGCAGAACTACAGAGAAAATCGTAACCAAACGATGTAAGTATTAAAACAATGACTCGCTTCTTCGAAACTAACAAAGAAACTCAAAATACCACTAACTTACCCTACATCGATGACGCCATATGAGATCTGAGAGGCAGAGTCGATGAAAAAGTCGGCAAGTTTTGCCCAACATTACAAGACTCCTAAAGTCCAAATACTCCAAAATAAGCACAAGAACTTCTTCGCTTAAATGAGTCAACAACGATGGCGGTAAAATAATCCTAGACTCCATTTCCTCGGGTTGAAAAATCCTTGTGTTGGTTGATAATTTATGTTGAGGCGGTACGCAGTATGTAAGCCTCCCTGAGCTGGCGTTTCGGCAACTATAGGCGAATTTTTTCGCCTTTGGTGGACAAAGATTTGAGTCCAACATGCTTGATGGCATTCTATTCTCAACGGACCACACTTACGAAGGGACCCAAATGACTGCGGCCGACATAAAAGCTCTAGATAAATAGAAAAACATAAAGGATACCTCCCTGCTAATGACACAATATCTCTAAGACTAAGAAGGAAGCTTTGTTGTTTTTATATATTCTTTTGACACGTGCATTTCCCGTCGAATTACGCATGCTCACATAGGACATGACATCTTCCGAGCCAATCAGCGTGGCCGGCGCGTGTTTAGAATTCTTGGTAGTTGGGCTGGTGTTCGTAATAAAACATAATTATCACAGCTATCTCTTCGAAAGAGAAAATAGAACGCAAAAGCTAGCGGAACAACAGACTACAGCAAGCGGAACAGGGCACTACAGCGTGAAGAACCATTGACCTTTGAGGCGTGCTGATTCGCGTCACAATCTGCTTGTCGAATCGAGAAAGAACTCGACTTGAGAAGATTACTAGCCAGGACCACATATCTGTGACATTCGCCCCGAAACATAATCCCTTTATAATTTATTTAATTTCCTTCGTTTCGAAACAGTCAATCACTGGTCATAGTTCGACGCAAGAATAGCTTACAGAAGGAGATCAATTATTATTTGCTTTTTTTTCTGTCGACTGAAACGGGTAGCTTTGGTGCCTCGGTTACATCGATGCAATGCTGTTACTGGTTGCGACGCAACCAAGTTCATACCCTGAGCCTCACTAACTAGTCATGTGCCTCATGGGCCAAATTTCTGTTTATTTGGTTAGTTACTCAACTGGATGAAAAGCAACATGCATTTAACCTTGCTTTTCTCTTTTCGATATTTTGACGACTAAATGTCCTATAAATCAGAGGAGCAAAAAAGCACAGGGCTAAAGAACAAGGACACGGACTCCTGGCAAAAACTATCGATGACGTCAAACTACATATATCCGACTCCACGCAAATCTTTATTATAGGAAACATCGCAAACTGTCATGAGTGAGTCAGCCCACAAAACAAGAGAACACCACCAAGAAAAGGAAAGCTTGACCATATATTGAGTCAACTACAGAAAGCGAATGTAAATTACAATATCACCACCTTTCGCCTCAAGGCTCTTTTGAATTGAAAAATTCTTCCAATATTCTTGACAAAAGTTCTAACCGCACTTGAAATGTTGCTCATTCAGCTAAAAGCTTGACAATACGCGCGCGCTAAGGCGAGTCGGATCGTGATCAGCGCGAACATTCAGCTTTAGCAAGGAAAAAATTTTCTTAGCAAACAGAAAATTGAATTCGTCTTTCATGATTCGCTCAAAAACACCTGAACCAATCAGGCAGCTGACGGGCCTTCCATTGTGGTTTTAGTCTTTGTTCAGCTAATAAATGAAAAGTGAAATTTTAATTACTTCCCTCGACGTTGTCACTCGTTATATTGGAACAGTGTTCGTGGAAATTTGCCTCGAGTTAGCTGACCGGCCAATGACAGATTGCATCAATTAGCTAAACCGGCCTGTTCGCCACCAAAACCGCCGAAATATACCACTGTCGAAGCACAGCCAATGAACCCCTCACGTGGTTTCCCTTTCCATCACGGTAGCAGCTGCGCCTACAGCCTTTCGCTTGAGCTTTTGTCACGAAAACGGGTACATAGCCGCCATTGAAAAGAGAAACATAGGGGAAATAATTTGCAAAATTAAATATGGTATTCTGTCGTGGGCTTGGCAGGGAACAAAGGCTTGATTATCATTGAAATGGGAGGCTTGGACCTTCAAACACAAACCCTCTTTCAGGGTGGCTAAGCCAAACATGCAAATGACGTTTCCAACTTGTCGCACGGCTGATAAACGAAAATACAAAAATTGCTTACAGCCGATACCTGTTCAAAACAACGCTAACTGCTGTGCAATTTTAGCAGATAAAGTGGCCGAGAATTTGCATCTCCAAAGGTCGTTAGTATTGTAAACACGGCTGTAATTGTGTTATACATCACTCAGCCCGGTAAGAGAAGTACAAGAGCAAACGCGGCACGTTCCATTAATATTTAACGCATTCACGTGACGTCATGCCATTTGATAAATGCGTAATGATGGCAGCTATTGAGATGACTAATGGCCGACCTTAGGGAGTCGACATTGGCAATGCGAGCACCAACTTATTGAGGCTTTCGTTGATACTGGTGTGCGCAGCTGCCAAACGGCTTCGCTAAAAACCTTTGGTATCGGCTGTCAAGCATGAAATTAAAAGGACCTTGTTTGGAGCTTGCTTCCCACTAAAGAAGGAAACCGGACTTCCAATGTTCAAAGTGGATTGTGTACTTCCAAAAAAAAATATATTACAATTGGCTGCTACCAATTTTAAAACTGAAAAGGATAAAAAGCTTAGGAAGGCATATTCGTTAAGTTTCGCAACGTCGTTTTTAATATGAATAACCATATTTTTTTGAACAGAAAGAGAGAACCGCAAAGATAGCTTTTATTCTTACCCAACGCTTCAAGCCGAACAAAGCTTCAGCGTAAAGAAAAGATCTGAAAGGTTCTAAACTTCTGAGCAAATACGGTTCACTGTAAAATAAAACTATTTTATCATGATTACCTTATTATAAACCGGCGAAGTGGTGAAGCCGGCAGCCGTTATGAAAACTCAATTATTTTTTTCTTAGCTTGGTCAACATTTCATTTTTTCGTCAGGTGAAAAGTGAAACAAAAAGATGGCCTGATTGCAGTCTTTGGCTTTTCTAATCACTGAACCAGTGCCATGGAAACCCCAATCACCTGAGAAAGAACGACGAAAATGAAGTGCCTGAGGGGATTGTACAACCCTTCCCCACAAAACAGTCATCATTAGTGGTAAGTTGACACAAATATATTCATTGAAAACGCTCTTCTTTACAGCTTTATCTCAGTCAACAATTGCCGTAGCGTCAGCTACAGGATTCGGCTGCTACCATGTTCCCGCGCGCGACTTCCGTTGACGGATTTAGTCGAGCGGTTAATCTCAAGAGAGTACCGCTAAAACGGAAACCTATTGACCACACCCCAACACAACAATTTCTTTACTATCGTCCTACCTAAATGAAACAGAAAATTTGCGCAAATGTTCAAAGTTGATACTTTTGATTCTTTGGAAACGGAGATTGAAATTCATGGCAACAGCTGACAAAAATTGTTCTTAATCCTCCGAGTTTGACGAACGCACGTGATTAAATAACATCTTCAAATCTATAGTTTAGGAAATGCTTTGCAATGAATATTGAGATAATATCCGATCTCATTAAACGTATGCCTTTAAGGTGGTTTTCTTATGAATCAAAATAAAATAATGTTCATAAGTCGCTGATTTCTAAAGATAACCATGAGTTCGACAGTCAGTGTGACAACCACAAACTGTCCAAAAGCGCGGTTCAATTTCCTGATCTCGGTGTAAAAAATTCGATGATCAACTTCGCTGTCGGTTGCGGACAAAAGCAGAAGACTAGAGACGCTCTCGTCGTTTACCATCCAGCTTTGTTTCTCTGTAAATTCTACCATTTCTAACAAATGCCTTACTCCCACACATAGGCTAAAACGGAAAATACTAACTTTTCTTTTCTTCTGCACTGGAGGTTTACCGTCAATTCGGAAGGAGAACACAATAAAAAAAACTGAAGATGTCTACATGATTTTTTTAACCGCAAAACCATAAAACGATAAAAATAACAGCAAAACGAAAACAAAGCGAAATTTTTCAACAACTTAAACAGCCGTCTTATCGAGCTAACTCACCGAAAATAAACGCGACATTGAATCACGTTCATAGTACACCATGACTAAGTAAATTTGTATATGCTTGCCCTCGTCTCAAACCAAACTGTACCTTTGGGAAGAAAAAAAAAGGGTTTTCGCTCTCTTTGATTTCTTATTTAGGGTCGGGAGTTTCTAGTGAAATGATTTCTCTTTCATTTTGCGCAAATTTTTCTCAAATGTAGCAACGGGTTAACACGTGTCTAAAAGTAGTAAAACATCCGTTACGAAAACGGTAAGAGTAAACGATCGAAAACTTGGCTTGAAATCGGTTCGATCAGGCACAAATGCCAAGTGAAGTCATCAGTCAGGTAATGGCAAGACCTTAAAAGAGGAAAAACGTCAGTCACAAAGAACCTTAACTTTATTTGGGTATATAGCCAACTTTGCCTTATGATCAGCGTCTGAGAAATGAGTGAGCTGTTTTCCGGTTCTGAGAGTTTAATCTTATAATCGATACCGAAAGAAAATTACTCGTACAGGCATGGAAAAATGTTAATAGCCCATTTTTTTCTCGCCCGTTTTCAGTAAACAAGACCCTGCCATGCGAAATTGTCCTGCAACCGAAATATAGGAGTTTTCGGCCGACTGCGAACAAGTTTAGTAACATGGTACAAGTAATTAAGAAGCGTCATGCTACGGCCGAAGAAAACCGAAACCTAAGAATTTTTTCACCAAACGATTTTAAGCGGATTGATATGATCAAGAGTGCTACAGCTCTTGATCCCTCGACCTTTCCGCACCAAAACGGAAAACTAGGTGCGAATAGAAAAGAACTGATAAGTGCTAAAAACAGAACTGACAGACGACTTTAAAAGCTGAAACAGTATTCTACTGATCCATGTGATCTTTGCTATAGCTTCTCGTAACAACATAGTGATCAAATTTGTTATATTTATCTCTGTATATTAAAATATAACATATTAGATCTCTCCGTGAGCCGCGTGTTTCGCATTCTTTTGGTTTTGATAGCATGTCGCACCATTGATAATGACGTCGTGTTTTTCAGTTCCTCTTCAGCTGAGTGTAACATCGCCGTTTGTTCAAATTGTTGACATTTTACCGCCAATACATGGAGAGTGGGAAATGATATTTTCATCCATGATACCATGCTTGTATTTAAAGTCTTTGTCCTTTAGTGGATAACGCAAACATAACTGCACGTAGCTTAGTAGTAAATTCCATATCACAATATGATCACATGCCGGGAATCTTATTAAAAAGAAAGAAAACAAACAGCACGGAAAGATAATAGACCAAAAGCCATCATAGAAATAATACTAAGAAATCTTGGAGTGGAATCTGTCGAGGAATTTTGCGTTTCTGACAGAATAAAACAACTCCTTTGATCGTGACATGTAGTTCAATGATGGTTTTCTTGTTTGAAACTGTACGTGCGTGACGCTATGTAACTACGCCCCCAATATGCCCCCGCATACGCGTCATAACAACTTCCGGTATTTTTGTTATCTGTGGTTATTATTGTACAGCGGAATATCCTTGCTGCGACGTCATATAACATGGCGGACGAGAGAGGTTTGAAAATAAACAAAACTCACCACCGCAAAGTGCAAAGCTTATCGCTTAGTTCCTGCCCTGAAAAGCTTCGCATCCATCTACTAGAACGTAACGATCCGGCAGTTTTTGATGGCGCAGCAAGGCAGTGGGTATGTTGTAACTGGACACCAGAATTTCTGGCTCAGGAACTTCGCGATCTTCGAACAAGTTTTCGATTTTGTGCGAGACAGAACCCGTCTGTCAATGGAAATTCGTGTAAGAAAACCATTATGGAAACAGACTGTGAATTTGAGAAAGCAAACTTTGACGAGTTTTGTCAATGGTTGAATGGCTACACAGAAAGATCGGGATGTTTGTCTCGTTTTCAAAGGTAATAAAGACCAATTATGATAGATAATAACTTGTATCCTACTGCTAATATGGAAAAAGCGGGTGTGTCGCGCCATATTGTACACAGGTCCAATCTCAATCATGGCTGGCCATGCTCTTGACCTTGCCAATACAAACATAAACAAACAAATTATAATCCGGCACTCAAGAGAACAATAAACGTGCCACCAAAAATACGGCTTTAGGTTTGTGTATTGAGTCCTCTCTTGTTAATCATTTTAATGATCGGTGAAATATTGACTGAGTGGGAGAGATCAACAACACCGCCAGCGAAAAGGAAATGGTTTTTAACCGCAGATGCAAATTAGCAACAAGAACCAAAGATATTGGTTGAAACGTTACAAGAGTGGACAGGTAGACGATAAGACGCCATGGAAGGGTCAAGTAAAAGTTTGTTTTGACCGTAGTCCTAATTCTATTGTTCCATTCACGTGAATCAAAGCCGGCAAGAATGAATTCTGCTCCGAACGTGATCGGTTTGGTTGTTATTTATATTTAATTCAGGACATGAACTTTAAGCATTCAAGTCAAAGCTTACCATGCTTACGACCGAAGCCGGTAAAATTTCCGTACAGCCCCATACTACATTATGCATTCAGTTCTTGAATAGAGAAAACAATGACAAAAACAATACATTGCCATTGGGAAAACAGATTTGTTTTACAATAGTATGGGGCTGTGCGGAAATTTTACCTTAATGACAAGTAAACAGAACAGAAAAAAAAACAAAAAACAACTGTAACAGCATAAAACCTTACAAGGATACCAGACACGATACATCAAGATACTTTCATTTTCAAATTACTCATTCAGTGAAGTTGTCCCTGCATTATTTTTCCTATTTTGTTCACAAATTGCCACATTTATATTTCTTTCTTACAGCCTATGATGTCTTGAACAACAGATTAAAATCAGCATGAGCCCTCCCCTTTTCCTAATCTATGTTTTAGAATCATTTGACTAGCTCAAATATTTGCATTAAACAAACACATGTTGTGAGGTGGATACTGACTCAGTCAAACATTCTTTTTACCTTTTATTAGAACAATAAATGACGCTATTTTTGTAACTGAAAATCAAATATGTTAACAGCATTTCTTGTCGATGAAATTTGAAAACTTCTATATCCTAACTGATACCTAAGGAGCTAAGTAGAATAACTTATTCCAGGGTTTGGTTGTTAATTGCATCAAATCAGGGGAGTTCTTTAAAAAGAGCAGTTGCTATCAGCACAGTAAATGCATCTAGTTTACTATGGTGGCTGTTCTTTGTCTTGTCCTTGTCTCTGGATGAATATTTAATTTGGACCTATACATAGGAGTTATTGTCTGAGAGGTCCTACTCAAGTCACTCACTCTTAATTATGAAGTCTTAAGGCACTTACCCTCCATGTGAGGCTTCAAAAACAATGTGGCATAAAGCTGTGGTGTTTGGTGGAAATTCATACATGTTATTTTTTCCTTTTTCAACAAGTTTTCTTTTATCATTTAACCACTGGGATGATCTTGTTATCCTTGACTTTGCTTGCTCGGTTGATACATGAAAGGAAATTATAGCAAAAGATAGGCAGGCATATACCATTTAGAATTTATATTCTTCTCTCAGTCAAGTGGTAAACCCTGTATGGGAATCAAGTGTCACTTCATATTATTCATTTTTTAAAGTAACTTTTAATATCTGTACATGAAAAACTATTTTGTAAAATAATAAAGGTGAAGTCTGTACCTGAGCCAAGTGGCCCATCCAACTGTAATTTATGATGGTTTGTGTAATAAATGAGAACTAGGAGTATTGCCATTCCTTGAATAGGATGCATGAATAGCGCATGAATTGTAAAACCCTAAAGTAGTACCTAGTGGAAATTTATGTCAGTTTTGGTCACAAGAATGTGATCCTCCATTGGGTGCCAAAAAATATATATGTACAAAATATATGGCATGATATACCCAGATATATATATATATATACACCCTTTTTCAAAATTTTACAAAGTTTAAAATATATTTTGAATATATATATATTTACTGTTCTATTCAAAAACTGTTTCTTTTTGATGAGAAAAGAAAAGGCACATATAAATTAAGTTTATTTTTAACTTTACAACATTTTTGAAAATGTATATATTTGTTTTAGTTGTTTTTACAAATACACGATCAAGCCTGTACCTTTATTAGAAAACAAATTTGAATCAAATACAATGAATCATTAGGTGTGACAAGATACTGATGTAAAAGAGGCTTTAATTTTTTTTTGTTTACTTTTTAGACAAAACTATTGGTGCTATGCAGATTACAAATATATGGCTGAATTATTCAAAGATTTTCCTCATTTACGCAAGTCTGTTGACTGGAGCTGCTTTGGTTTTCCTGAGAGAAGTGGTGATGAATCAACAATATGGATTGGAAGTGCTGAAGCATCAACTCCATGTCATGTTGATACATATGGTTGTAATTTAGTTGCACAGATCTATGGAACAAAGAGATGGATTCTCTTTCCACCAAGTGAAACCTCCAACTTGTATCCAACCAGAATTCCTTATGAGGAATCCAGTGTGTTTAGTCAAGTTAACATCACCAATCCAGATTTAACAAGGTTTCCAGCCTTTGAAAATGTTCTTCAATATGAGGTGTTTGCCTTTTTTACAGTAAATGTTCTTAAAGCCTCCCTAAAAAGTGCCCCCCTCCCCTCCTTTATCTAGAACTAGCTCCTTTAAACAAAAACTTTCATTTGTTGTTTGTTGTTCTTCTGTCTGGGCTAATTACTGTTGAACCTGTATTAACTCTTGAACTCCTAGAAGTGATTAACATGAAACTTCTTCCCATGATATTCATACATTATTCAGCAAACAGATAACAAGAGCACTCAAATGTATCAGGTAGAAATTTTTATCCTGATCTGACACAAAATTCTCATCACTAATTTACAAGGAAATGTGTAGAAGCTAGATGGGAGAATTTGCAATCAGAATTTGGGAGTTAAAGGGTTAAGTGGCACTGTATTAAACAGTTACCCAGTATAAGGGGGTCGGTTGTCTAAGTCATGAATTTGAACAATTGAGCCCCCCTCAAATCTCCCACTTAGCTCTGGTTTGGTTTATGTTACATTCAACAACACCATATTGTTGTAAGTGGAGAAAAATGCTGTGGCTTATAATGTAAGAGGAGGGGGAGGGTGGTGACAACTCACATATCTAAGAGATGGGAGAGCTTGTTTTCACAGAGTCATTGTCAGCCTCTTTGTTTGAGATACATCCCATTTGAGTCCAATGTCTGTACAATACAAAGTGCTAAGGAAAAGTAGAGGCTGCTGGTATCAGAGTTAGTAAAGTTATTTTCCCTTGTAGATAATTCTTAAACCTGGTGATGTTCTGTTTGTGCCTAAGAAGTGGTGGCATTATGTGGAATCATTAGAAACATCAATAAGCATCAACACATGGATTGAACTGGTGTGTATGAACAACACAGGTTATTTTACTCTGATCCATTCATGTACATTTATACTACTCCCTAGTCTCTTTATCTAAATGCCATCATAATAGTGGTTCATAAGTGGAAATGTTTATACCATTTGAAGCTTTCTCAAACTGTGCAATATTATGGGAAAAGTTGTATTAGCCTTCAGTTGGATAATTAACTTTGAGTGATGCTAGATATGATTGATTTTCAACATATAATATTTGAATGCCATTATGATATGTTATTTGATGTCAATTTTTTTCATGTGTTGCTGTGAATGATAGATGAAGTTTTACCTTTTTGAATTTTGACTAAATGACTGTAAACTGTCATCACTTTATAACTTAAAGATACATACATTTTTAGTGATCCAACTGTAATCAAATGTTTATTTTCAAACAAATTTGCAAATGAAAATCAGGCATCCAACATACATGAGTTCTCCCCACAGAAAGTCTGAATTTTCTTATTTACCAAAGTTATATAAGATATGTGATCACAAAGTTGTAAATAATAACAATATTGTTAATCACCTCTTTTTCAATGTTTTTTTATTTTTTTACATAACAAGGAAAGTGATCACTTGGAGAGAGTCAAAGAGGCACTTATCAGAACTCTGGTGGGTGGAGAATTGTTTGTATAAATGTATTCTACCATAATGCATATCTAGAAGTTCAAGTGTCTTATATTCTAGACTTATTTTGTTGCTCTCTAAGTATTGTTGCTAAGAATTGCATGTTTAAAACTAAGCAACCCTTGATAATGGCAACACCTTGGGTGCCTAACCAAGGAGAGGGGCTTATTTAGTTTTGTCATTGTGGTCAGGTGCTTAATTGAGGGGAGGGGCTATTTCAAGGGTTTGCAGTGTAAGGATACTGGAACAAATCTGAATTGCAAATTGTTAAATCACCAACTACATGAAAATGATAGTCCCCCCCTGAACTGTAATAGTAGAATGAATTTAGTGGAAAAAAGAGAAAATATACTCCTTACAGTCCGATTTTGTTTTTTGTTTTTTAAGAAACATGTTTTATGGTTTACCTTAAACCCTTGATTTGTTCAACAATATTGTGATTTGAAGAAATGACTATCAAAAAGAATTATTGTTGTACAGGGTTATGTTTGATAATCCAGGAGTAAAGTGCCTTTTAAACTTAAAATAGCCTCTTTTATTCATTGTTTCAAGGTGTCTGCCTTAAAGAAGGTGGAGGGAGCGGCTGAAGTAACATGGCTGAACCCATCAGAGGTGACTATGACTTCTGTGTTATCTCAAAATTCAAATAATTTCCATGCATTTATCTTGATGTCTTATGGGGAATTGTGCACATTATGTGATCAAATTTTGTACTCAATATAGGCAGCAAAATTAACATATGGTTTTGTGTGAGCTCTGACTAATTATTAAACATCAGTGCAAGCAACAGTGGCCATTGGATTAGACTTGAAATTTATGTTGCTGTTCTTGTCTAAACATGAAATGAACTACACTCACTGCATGCAAACATAATCATTATTACAAAAAAGTGAAAATCAGACCTTTCTGTGCACTTGTCTAGAAGTGAGATTTGCATTCATGCATTGAGTTCTTTGCTTTCCAGGAAATTGGAACACATGCACAAAACATGAGTTACTTGTATCAAGCACTGTGTGCAATGAAACAGAGGACAAGCTGTGATGTCGACACATCTTACTCGGATGGAACACAACCTAGATACACTGATCAAAATAAAAGTGATATACTTTCTACAGATGATCTCATAAACTGCATGACATCCCCTGAGGTTATCAATGCAATGATGTCTCAAGCTCTCAAAAAATTTGGAATTTGCCAAACAATTAACTTGCCCTTGAAGTCTCCAAGTGTAGAACAGCAGAAATTGAAGACCACACAGACAGTCAAAATGGAGAGAAACTCGAATTGCAATTCTAGTTCTTGCAGTTATGTACTAGATGAAACAGTGAGATCTGAAAATATTGGTTCAGGGTTTTCTCAGCCATCCACTGAACAGGAAATTTCAGAGCATCCCCCACTGAAAAGAAACTGTACTGACAAGGAAAGAAATTAGACAAGTACTTAATGTCACACAAAGGATGATACCCAGCATGAACACGCCCCCAAATGGGGATGAAAATGTTGTCATTGGGAGAAAGTACTTCCATCCACGGGGCGAATTCATGGGATGATAACAAGCCCTGAAAAGTTATAGCATGAGAGGTAGAATTTAATCCAAGCTGACAACCAATTTCTGTTTGCAGTTAAATTAAAAGAAGTGATGAATTCATTCTTTCCTTGAACTTCTTTGCACAAAACAGAGCAGTTACAGAGTTTTAAAATTTCAAAAAATTTAATATTTAGTTAGTATACAGGCTCTCGTTGATTAATAGATGTTTAAATAACAGTACATAGGCATAGCAGTGAAGATTTCCTCTTTTTGATAAATGTTTTTGTAGTAAGTAGTAGGAGAAGTTTTCAAGATGTAAAGAGCCTAATCTTGATGCGCAAAGTGGTGGACGAATTGTTGAGAGTTATGCAAACCCTCGCCTGTATGGGGGGTTTTCGTATTTTTCATTTTCAGACGAGGCCTTACGAAGGTTAGAATTCTACTGGTGCGCGAGATACTAACGTGACAATCCATCAAAAGAGGATCCTGACAGTGCACGAGATACCAACGTAACATACCATCAAAAGATAAGGCCAACAGTGCGCGAAATACGTACATCTTATTATGCCTAGACGTTCTGGTGTGTAGTATCGCTGAGTATTGTTGTCGGTTTAACAAGCCGACTGGTTAAACATGTGTTATTCAGTACCAAATAACCAACTGTCCAAATAACCGTGCAATATCGCAGGATATTTGTACTCTACCTAGTGCAGCTGAATAACAATGACGAAGCATTCCATCAAAATAAAATCCTATCGGTGCTCAAGATACTAGCGTAACAATCCCTCAAACGAGAAAGCTGACAGTGCTCAAGATACGAACATAACGTTGAATCCATTAAACAAGATGGATAACAGTGAGCGAGATACAAACATAACAACACATCGAAAAAGAATGCTAGCAGTGCGCGAAATACTAACGAAACATTCCATTACAAGAAAATCCCAACGGTTTGCGAAATACCTACGTAACAATCCCTCAAAAGAGAATGCTAACAGTGCTCAAGATACTAGCGTATCACCGAACGCATCAAAGGTTAAATAAGGGTGTGCGAGAAACTCACGTAAAAGTCACTCAAAAGAGAATCCTAGAACAGTACGTGAGACACTAACGTAACAATCCTTCAAAAGAGAATCCTAAAACAGTGCGCAAGATACTAGCGTAACAATCCATCAAAAGAGAATCCTAAAACAGTGCGAGATACTAACGTAACAATCCATCAAAAGAGAATCCAAGAACAGTGCACGAGATACTAACGTAACAATCCATCAAAAGAGAATCCTAAAACAGTGCGCGAGACACTAACGAAACACTCCGTCAAAAGAGAATCCAAGAACAGTGCGAGATACTAACCTAACAATCCATCAAAAGAGAATCCTAGAACAGTACGCGAGATACTAGCGTAACAATCCATCAAAAGAGAATCCTAGAACAGTGCGCGAGATACTAACGTAACAATCCATCAAAAGAGAATCCTAGAACAGTGCGCGAGATACTAGCGTAACAATCCATCAAAAGAGAATCCTAAAACAGTACGCGAGATACTAACGTAACAATCCATCAAAAGAGAATCCTAAAACAGAGCGCGAGACACTAACGAAACAATCCATCAAAAAAGAATCCTAAAACAGTGCGAGATACTAACGTAACAATCCATCAATAGAGAATCCTAAAACAGTGCGAGATACTAACGTAACAATCCATCAAAAGAGAATCCTAAAACAGTGCGCAAGATACTAACGTAACAATCCATCAAAAGAGAATCCTAAAACAGTGCGAGATACTAACGTAACAATCCTTCAAAAGAGAATCCTAAAACAGTGCGCAAGATACTAACGTAACAATCCATCAAAAGAGAATCCTAAAACAGTACGCGAGATACTAACGTAACAATCCATCAAAAGAGAATCCAAGAACAGTGCACGAGATACTAACGTAACAATCCATCAAAAGAGAATCCTAAAACAGTGCGCGAGACACTAACGAAACACTCCGTCAAAAGAGAATCCAAGAACAGTGACGAGATACTAACGTAACAATCCATCAAAAGAGAATCCTAAAACAGTGCGCGAGACACTAACGAAACACTCCGTCAAAAGAGAATCCAAGAACAGTGACGAGATACTAACGTAACAATCCATCAAAAGAGAATCCTAAAACAGTGCGCGAGACACTAACGAAACAATCCGTCAAAAAAGAATCCTAAAACAGTGCGCGACATACTAACGTAACAATCCATCAAAAGAGAATCCTAGAACAGTGCGAGATACCAACGTAACAATCCATCAAAAGAGAATCCTAAAACAGTGCGAGATACTAACGTAACAATCCATCAAAAGAGAATCCTAGAACAGTGCGAGATACCAACGTAACAATCCATCAAAAGAGAATCCTAAAACAGTGCACGATACTAACCTAACAATCCATCAAAAGAGAATCCTAAAACAGTGCGAGATACTAACGTAACAATCCATCAAAAGAGAATCCTAGAACAGTGCGAGATACCAACGTAACAATCCATCAAAAGAGAATCCTAAAACAGTGCAAGATACTAACCTAACAATCCATCAAAAGAGAATCCTAGAACAGTGCACGAGATACTAACGTAATACATCAAAAGAGAATCCTAAAACAGTGCGAGATACTAACGTAACAATCCCTCAAAAGAGTATCCTACAACAGTGCACGAGACACAAACCTAACAATCCATCCAAAGAGAATCCTAAAAGAGTGCCAGAGATACTAACGTAACAATCCATCAAAAGACAATCCAAGAACAGTGCCCGAGATACTAACGTAACAATCCATCAAAACAGAATCCATAAACAGTGCGCGAGATACTAACGTAACAATCCATCAAAAGAGAATCCTAAAACAGTGCGCAAGATACTAACGTAACAATCCATCAAAAGAGAATCCTAAAACAGTGCGAGATACTAACGTAACAATCCATCAAAAGAGAATCCTAAAACAGTGCGAGATACTTACGTAACAATCCTTCAAAAGAGAATCCTAAAACAGTGTGCGAGATACTCACGTAACAATCCTTCAAAAGAGAATCCTAAAACAGTGCAAGATACTAACGTAACAATCCATCAAAAGAGAATCCTAAAACAGTACGCGAGATACTAACCTAACAATCCATCAAAAGAGAATCCTAAAACAGTGCGAGGTACTAACCTAACAATCCATCAAAAGAGAATCCTAAAACAGTGCGCAAGATACTAACGTAACAATCCATTAAAAGAGAATCCTAAAACAGTGCAAGATACTAACGTAACAATCCATCAAAAGAGAATCCTAAAACAGTGCGCAAGATACTAACGTAACAATCCATCAAGAGAGAATCCTAAAACAGTGCAAGATACTAACGTAACAATCCTTCAAAAGAGAATCCTGAAACAGTGCGCAAGATACTAACGTAACAATCCATCAAAAGAGAATCCAAGAACAGTGCACGAGATACTAACGTAACAATCCATCAAAAGAGAATCCTAAAACAGTGCGAGATACTAACGTAACAATCCATCAAAAGAGAATCCTAAAACAGTGCGAGATACTTACGTAACAATCCTTCAAAAGAGAATCCTAAAACAGTGTGCGAGATACTCACGTAACAATCCTTCAAAAGAGAATCCTAAAACAGTGCAAGATACTAACGTAACAATCCATCAAAAGAGAATCCTAAAACAGTACGCGAGATACTAACCTAACAATCCATCAAAAGAGAATCCTAAAACAGTGCGAGGTACTAACCTAACAATCCATCAAAAGAGAATCCTAAAACAGTGCGCAAGATACTAACGTAACAATCCATTAAAAGAGAATCCTAAAACAGTGCAAGATACTAACGTAACAATCCATCAAAAGAGAATCCTAAAACAGTGCGCAAGATACTAACGTAACAATCCATCAAGAGAGAATCCTAAAACAGTGCAAGATACTAACGTAACAATCCTTCAAAAGAGAATCCTGAAACAGTGCGCAAGATACTAACGTAACAATCCATCAAAAGAGAATCCAAGAACAGTGCACGAGATACTAACGTAACAATCCATCAAAAGAGAATCCTAAAACAGTGCGCGAGACACTAACGAAACACTCCGTCAAAAGAGAATCCAAGAACAGTGCACGAGATACTAACGTAACAATCCATCAAAAGAGAATCCTAAAACAGTGCGCGATACACTAACGTAACGATCCATCAAAAGAGAATCGTAAAATAGTGCGCAAGATACTAGCGTAACAATCCTTCAAAAAAGAATCCTAGAACAGTATGCGAGATTCTAACGTAACAATTCATCAGAAGAGAATCCTAGAACAGTGCGCAAGATACTAACGTAACAATCCATCAGAAGAGAATTCTAAAACAGGGCGCAAGATACTAACGTAACAATCCATCAAAAGAGAATCCAAGAACAGTGCGTGAGATACTAACGTAACAATCCATCAAAAGAGAATCCTAGAACAGTGCGTGAGATACTAACGTAAACTTCCATCAAAAGAGAATCCTAAAACAGTGCATGAGATACTAACATAACAATCCGTCAAAAGAGAATCCTAGAACAGTGCGTGAGATACTAACGTAACAATCCATCAAAAGAGAATCCAAGAACAGTGCGTGAGATACTAACGTAACAATCCATCAAAAGAGAATCCTAGAACAGCGCGCAAGATACTAACGTAAACTTCCATCAAAAGAGAATCCTAAAACAGTGCAGGAGATACTAACATAACTATCCATCAAAAGAGAATCCTAGAACAGTGCACAAGATACTAACGTAACAATCCATCAAAAGAGAATCCAAGAACAGTGCGTGAGATACTAACGTAACAATCTATCAAAAGAGAATCCATAAACAGTGCGCGAGATACTAACGTAACATTCCATCAAAAGAGAATCCTAGAACAGTGCGTGAGATACTAACGTAACAATCCATCAGAAGAGAATCCTAAAACAGTGCGCAAGATACTAACGTAACAATCCTTCAAAAATGAATCCAAGAACAGTGCGTGAGATACTAACGTAACAATCCTTCAAAAATGAATCCAAGAACAGTGCGTGAGATACTAACGTAACAATCCTTCAAAAATGAATCCAAGAACAGTGCGCGAGATACTAACGTAACAATCCTTCAAAAATGAATCCAAGAACAGTGCGTGAGATACTAACGTAACAATCCATCAAAAGAGAATTCTAGAACAGTGCGCAAGATACTAACGTAACAATCCATCAAAAGAGAATCCAAGAACAGTGCGTGAGATACTAACGTAACAATCTATCAAAAGAGAATCCATAAACAGTGCGCGAGATACTAACGTAACATTCCATCAAAAGAGAATCCTAGAACAGTGCGTAAGATACTAACGTAACAATCTATCAAAAGAGAATCCTAAAACAGTGCGCGAGACACTAACGTAACGATCCATCAGAAGAGAATCGTAAAATAGTGCGCAAGATACTAGCGTAACAATCCATCAGAAGAGAATCCTATAACAGTGCGAGATACTAACGTAACAATCCATCAGAAGAGAATCCTTAAACAGTGCGCGAGATACTAACGTAACAATCCATCAAAAGAGAATCCTAAAACAGTGCACGATACTAACGTAACAATCCATCAAAAGAGAATCCTAAAATAGTGCGAGATTCTAACGTAACATTCCTCCAAAGAGAATCCTAAAACAGCGCGAGATACTAATGTGACAAACCCTCAAGAGAGGGTCCTAACATTGCGCGAGATATATATCTTATTAGACGTTTTAGTGTGTAGTATCGCTACGTATTTTTACGGTTTGTGCCGTATTTTTACGGTTTGTGCCGTATTTCCACGAACCCGTAGTGCGAGGCAAATTAGAAACAACGAGAACCCTACAACAAAACAAAATAGAATCCTTACAGAGCACGAGATACTAATGTAGTAATCTATCAAAAGAGAATTCTAATAGTGTTTGCAATACTAACGTGATTTACTACTAACGTCGGTGACAATCTTGGAAAAGAGAATCCTAACAGTATACACAAGCAGACTAACCTAAAATCCGTCAAAAGAGAATGCTAAAGGAGGGCGAGGTACTAACGTAACAATCCATCAGAAGAGATTCTTAACAGTTTGCGAGATACTAATGCAACAATCCACCGAAAGAGAACGCCAACAGTACGTGAAACTAGCCTAGGAACCCATCCTTAGAGAATAATGACAGTGCGCGAGATTTAACGTAACAACCACAAAATATAATCGTAACACTGGGCGAATTATTTACGTAACAACCCCTCCTAATAAGAGCGCGAAGAATATCCTATCAGTACACGAGATAACGTTGCAATCCATCAAAAGAGAACCCTAACAGTGTACGAGATACTAACATAACACGTGTATGGAAGGGGGGGTCATATTTGTATTGAGTTTTCCCTAACCCCTTTGTTTTTATACGAGGCCTTATAAAGGTTAGAATTCTACTTTACAAGTGTTGTAGCAATGCAAAACATGTTAAGATGCATCTTCTACTGAAACACCCGAATGGAACGTGTTTCCAAATAAAAATTTGAGGAAGTCCCTCGGAGACTTGTGTACAATTTGTTATCTCATACGATTGTTTCAAAATTAAAAGAAACCCTTTAAGAAAATTTTTGTTTAATGCCCTTCTCCTCTAATTCCTGTCCGAGGCCAAGGCGAGAATAAGGCGATAAGTACTAATCCAATCTTGTTGGCAACGCAAATAAATAAAGGAGATAAGTTTCTAGAGAAAATGTGGAGCTGCGTCGGTGAGAGTACAACAAAATAATTCGGTTTTGTCAACCGAGAGGTTTACGTAAATTGACCACCGTAAAGAGTTTCTAGGCCGACGTTAGCCTTTCGTCAGAGTCACTCTGATGAGGGGCTAACACTCGAAACGCCATGACAATGTGTTGTCTCCTAAGGCAACCCAGGGTTAGCGTCACTCAATTTGTAAACAGCCCAAACCCGGTTTTCCGACTTCTATCCAAACCTTTTCTTATTTTTGTAAGGGTCTATCAAACTTTTTCTGCTTCTTAGTTTATAGGAGCTTCAAACAAATTTTGGGAAGTTTAGTTGTGTGCTTGTTGGAGCGCATCATTGACCAAACCAGCATTTCATTTATAATAACTTTTCAAAGCCTGTCAGAGATCGTATAACACTATTCCATTTCATTTAAGTGAAGATGATGGCAAAGCTAATTAATACTTTAGAAATGCATTTATTGGCTTCAAAGTACCACCACATGGGTTACAGACAATAGCTCATCGGGAAAATCAGGGAAAATCGTCATCATCTTCAGCCATTTCCTTGGCAAGTTCAAGATCTTGCTTTTCTCTTTCCCGTTGCTCCTAACGAAGGAATAGAGAGAGAAAACACGCTAAGTTGAAAACAATGTATTTTAAGTTCTCAGAGAACAAGTATCTCCCTTTCCATGACAGTCTTTCCGTTATTTACTCAGATATTAACTATCATTCTTACAAGAAGAAATTAAAAAATGCAAGCAATACCTCGAGTGATTCCAAATTCTTGCTATAAGACTTTGGTGGAAATCGCATGGCCTACATTAATGGTAGAAGTAAAGAAATATCTCTTGACAAAGTAACAAATACAACAATGTTAACTATCAGAGGCAATATTAATTTATACCAGTAAAATGTGGAGGTGATTACTGTTCTATAGAAGCATTCTTACAAATTTACAGAGCAATAAGCTAAAAATATCCAGGGTTTTATTATGATGAGCACGGGGACGATCTTGAAGGTTTCAGAAAATTGATTGAGGTGGGCTCAAAAATGCAATGATTATTTTATGTCGCTATATGTCAAAATTGTGGACCTTGGCTAGAAACAGAGAACGTGATTGAAGTTACACGTTCAATATCAATTCTCATGTAAGGAATACAATCATTAACGGGCACGTGGGAATGTCCAAATCCTATCAAAAAGCTCTCGTATCACCAACGGGCTGATTATATTATTGGTTAAGTATACATTGACTGCTTACCTTGACAGACTGATTGTAAAGATCCAAACAGAAACTAACTCTCTGATGAAAAGCTCCTTGTGGTTCATTAGTAGAGTAGATGTCCACATTTTCCTGTAAAGACAATTTACATATATCATGAAATACCCTAATACCATAGTTACAGTACGTTGATTAAAAATGAACCCCAATTGTTGTAGCTCTTCTTGGAAGTAACTTGTATATCGCAAAATAAGAACGTTGAAAGATACAAAGATACAATGGTGAGGAGTTAAAAGTTACTAATTTTATTCTCAGCAAACGAATACACCTTACCTTAGACTGAACATGGCCTTTCTCGTGATCTATTGTGGCATCAATTACACCATCACGAATTGCCTGCCAAGAGAACATTGTGTATTCATTTTTTAACTTCTTGTGCCTTATTTTTAAATGATGACAGCTTTGACTAAGAGTCAGCAATTCCAAAGATAAGTACTAAAGCAATTTCATCCTTTTTTTTCCCATGGTTACATGTATGTTGATGTCATGCTGATATCTTTACACCTTTCTTTGTGGGAACTCTGAGCAGTCACATTAGCTCTAACATGCTGACATGTCCTAACAAAGCCAACATACCGGTAGCTGTTTCTGGCTGCCAATTTATGTGAGTACTTATTTCAAAGTAAACAAGGATACAGAAGGTCACTAACATGAACAGAACAAGAACAGCTTTATGACAAAGTGTTACAAACACTTTTAAGAAGAAAATCAAACAAATTACAAGTACCTTAGCAACAATAAATTCAGCATCTTCAGGGCTATCCAACTGCAGTTTCTGTGCAATGTCAGTCAGGGAAATGCGTGAATATGATAGGTTAATCATTCGCACCCCTGCCTTGATTACATTGTGCCGCAACCTATTGACCAAACCATTCATGAAAAAAACTAAGTTGTGATTGATAGTTTCCATAGCAACAAATGCTTGTAATTATCACAGATAAAAACCTGAGACACAATGTAACAAAAAACAGACCTTATGATTAGGGTGTAAGTTTTCTCTGAGAGAAACTTTTCTTTAAACTTGTCCACAACTTGATTAAAGAGCTTCAAATCTCCATTCAGTACAGCTGTTAACAAAATAAAAATAATCATACTCAGGAGTAATGAAAATGCATAAGGAAAAAGGAATATCAATACCCAATGAAGCCCAGAGTTACTTTTGATAAACTTCTCAATTACCCTTCCAAGTCTTGGGCAAACTACAGCATTTGCTTATAAATTATAGAGACAATCTAACACTTGTTGCTCCTAACACCTTTCGTTTATTGAATTAACCGAGATAAATGTATTGTTATCCATCAAAAAGGCAATCACAGAAACAATCTCCTGCCTGCTCATCATGGAAAGCAATAATCATTTTTTCTCCCCACCCAAAGTGTACCTCACGAGCTGGTCACTTCATACACTCTGACAAGGGGAGACAACTAATTTAACATAATGCAGTCAGGATCCTGGCTTGTCTAAGATGTTTTAGTATTATTGCTCCAGTGATTATAGAAATGTGTGCACCCTGATTGGCCAAGGATTGTATCATATCTTGTTATAATCACCTCTCCTAGGGTGATTATAGCAAGGTTGCTAAATTACAAAATGACTGTGCTGGAAGGTATTAACACAACAGGAAAAAACAAAATTCTGAAGAGCACAAAAGGTGCTATTCAGTTTGATGTTACCCTTTTCAAAAGAAAGATATAAAGTTTTTGCCTGTTGAATTAAATAAACCTGTTAAATTTTAGTTAAAACCAGCTGCTCATCTTGATATGTGAAATCAAAACAATTATGACAGAATGGTTTCAACAACAAAATGGATTTCCAACAGAATTCAAAGTACCAGAGCAATTATACTAGAATTACTTGCCTCAGGCTCTGTGAATATTGATGAATAATTCCCTACTCTTGGGGATTATTTAACAATATTCACAGAGCCTGAGGCAGATAATTGTTTAATTCCACAAAGAAAAACTTATATAAACTTGCTTAAGTTTCTAGAGCCTCTGGTTTGAATCATGAGGTATGATAAATTCAGGCAAGTTTGTTCCCAAGAATGTTTACATAGCACCTAAGGAACCAACTCTGACCCCAAAAAGAAAACCAAAGAAGCATTTTTAAGGGCTCGAATTCTAAATATCAATCCAAACCTTGTGGCGTGTGACCCTCTGACATAGAGGGAAAGAGTGAAGTAAAGAGAGAAGTAAAGGATGAAAGAACGGAAAGAGAACTTCTGTTATCACACCAAAGTTACTAGTTGTGAACACAACTATATCTTGACTATTATGCTTGAGTACAACAAAAGCTTCAATATCTGCCCTCAATGATCCCAAGACTTAAAATCACTACTTCACATACATGTTCAGTGCTTTATTATCAATACCATATCACATCATATTATATCATCTTGACAGGGCATACTCACCTTGTGTAAGTTGAAAGTAAGGAACAAGAGTTTTTCTCAGAAATGGTTCTCTAAAAGTGGCTCTATCAGGTATTTCACCAAGAAGCAGTTGAACAACAATAGCAAATTTGTGTGCCTACATGAAAAAATTCATTGTTACATGAGGACTACCAGGTACCAGCAAACTAAGACCTCTTGCACCGACAGGAAATGAGGCAGGTTTCACACAACAATTAGATGTTGGTAAAATAATTTAAAGTTCAATATTTATTTTAAAAAAGTAACATTGGTATTTTTTTGCTCAAAACACAAAATACAAGAATGACTGCATTTTTAGTTGGAAACACTTTTAATTTTTTTTTACCAAAATACCATAAATAACAGATACCCATTGACTGAAATAAGGTGACTCCTTTGTAAGTCACATACTCTTTGACCAGATGGAAAATTTTTCTCTGAATAAAATTTATATTGACACAAAATTGGCAACCAAGGACTTTAACAGATATAGGATTACAACACTTGGCAACTGAAGACATCAGTGTGCTGTCCTCAGTGTCTCTATTGTTTTGTCACTCAGTAACTGCAGGTCCAAATATAGCATCTGCCTTCATTTTCATACCATAAATAAATTTGTATAAGTAACTCTATTGTAATGATAATAACCACATTAAAAAATTAAAAAAAATTTGTTTGCCACTGGTTCAATCTACTCACAGTTTGCTTGAATCCAATAGCAGCTTGCTGTGGAGCTTTCCTTATGGCCTGCAGAAGATTTTTGTGAGCCTCTGAGTAGTCAAGTTGAATAGCTTTGATAATGCCTGGGGTTCAAGGAAAAAGGAAAGTGTCAGAGAACCAACATAAAACAGGGTGTGAAATTGCGCCTAATACAGGCGCTAATGTGACTAAATTTTTCACTTTTGCGACCAAATCCTGGAATGTTTCATCATAACCTAACCAAGAGATATAGTGCGTTAAAAGATTTGTAAAGATAAATCCGCGGCAAACTTCCTTGTCAAGTTTGTTCCAAAACGCAACACCTGCATCTCGATTGATAACTAGAAGCCATTGGGTTAGCTTGATCATTGTATATCATCCATCCTAGTGTTCACTTTGTAGAACATGAAAGATGTTTTCCCTAGCTTAATTTTGGAGGGTCTATCTAGAATGCTGAGAGCGTAAAAAAAGCTTTTGTTTGTCTTTGAAAATGGCGACCAACTTTTTTTTAATTGGCTAACACTTTGAAGAATTTAGGAGCCAAGTGGCTATCGGAAAAAAAAATTTAATTTCACGCCTTGTTAAAGTTATCTAATCATCATTGTTACCTTTCACACTAGCTTACAAGGAAAAATGCATTTACAAAATTAATAAATTTGCACATGTGTACACTTCACCAACCAGTATAGTACAGAAATCTTGCCCATTCATTTGTGCTGGCTGTCTCTGGAAATGATGACTTGGACACTAACTTCTCAGCCTAAACAATTGAAAAGTTGACTCTTTTACATGTGGATGGGAATGGAATGTTAGAGGGTCCCCTATACCCCTTTGAAAAACTCTGTTGCGTTGAAAAAATATTGGACCTTTTCATGCGTCACGAAAAAATACCAAAAACTTGTTTCTCTTCACACAAAATTAAAGACAATAACATTGAATTAATAATTCACTTTTTCTAGTCTTGACCAGTCTTATGCTATAAAAGATGACATGATGTCTTATCTCATTTTTTCAAGAATCATTACTGGTCTGTTTTTGACTTTTGTTGATCCATCTGGAGTCCATCTCTTGTCAAAACCCTGGTCAAGACCTAACCACAGAGATGATTCACACAAAGAAAAAAAAAAAAAGCCTGATCATGCTTCACGCAAAAAGTAAAGGGGATCCTCATGTTAATCTGAAGAGAGAGATGTTTATTGTATCTGCTTCAATTGGTATCTTCACCACTAGCTTGGAGGACCATTTAATAAACTTGTTGTGGTTACTTAACACAAGTTGATGAAGCTCTGACAAAGAAGGACAAAAGCTGACATAAATTTAGCAGATAAAAAACCAATTGGATTGCAATGCTGCAGTGTTCTTTCTAGTGTCATGAATGTTTAATGGAGTTTTTTATCAGGTTGCTCTACTTCTTACCTGATCATACAAGTTCAGCTGAAGATAGTTTCTTAAGAGGAGATTCAAAAGAATGGCCTGGAAAGATAACGAATTATAAGCTCCAGAAAAAGGTCAACATTTTTCTGTATAGTAAACAAACTTTCTGATTACCTCCCAGCTGACCCAATGCAAAGATATGATTGTTAATTCTCCCCTCTATCTTATGACTAATGAGTTTGGGTATTCTCATTACCTGTTTGCTGGATAATGCTTGGATATTAGAGGGAGAAGTTAAATATCCATCACTTCTTGGAGTTAACAAGTTAAAAACCCACAGTAAACCTACTAACAGGCTTTCTGAAATAGTGCACACTGCAGAGACAGTTCCACATCTGTTGTTTATATAATGAAGAGTACTCACTTGTCCTTCATCATCATGCCTTAAAGTAGCTGTCCTCAATCTTGCTAGTAGAAAGCTGGGACAGGAAAAAAAGAAAAAAAAGAACAGGTTAACTCTGGACCAACACATATGTTGTTACCCAAAGTAAATTGGTACATAAATTTGAATTTTACTGTATTAGTAAGATTCTTCTGTTCAAAAGGTAAAGCTGTAAATATGCATACAGGCAGTGCATATGCTCTGAGTAAATGTGCTTCCCTGGCTGAGTCCAAATACAAAGAACACCAATTAACACTTGATTCACAAGCAAAGTTTTCATTTGACTGATCACCGTAAATTTTTTGTGGCATTTCAATTTATGGAATTTTCTTTTGGTGGGACTTATTTTTGCAGCATGACTACAGAAAAATTTTTTAATTTTTTAAGCTGCAACTTCTGTGTATGTACCTTCTGATTTCTTGTAGTCTGTCAACCAGTTCATAAGCACGAGAATGATAGAAATAACACTTGGCAAGAAGGGGGTCCAACGTCCTTCTGTTGTGTCCTAAAGATCGCTGCATCAGCAGTTCTGAACATTTAACAGCCTGAAACAGTCATGCAAAAAAAAAAGTTTTGAGTGGTTAACAAGATATCTAGCTCTCTCCTATGGAAGGTTTTTCTACTGTGGCATCCTTCACAATGCTTTATATTTACAGAAAAAAGCCTTGATATTTAACTCAATCTTCCACCTGGTCCTTCAATTCTTGTAGCATGTTTGAGTGAAATAACTCAAATTATCCTTAATCATCTCACAGATAACGCATTCATTTTTAGGCATCCCTTCTCCCCCTATTCAGAATTTCTGGAACCTTCTGAGGGGTGGTTATGTGTGTTTTCTGACCCTCTCATAAGTATTAATCATGATGCAAAGTCAGCTGACAAGGAAAGCCCTTGAAAAAAGCTCCCAGAACATCAAGCCATCATTATGACAACAATAAAACTCAGCATATCTAAATATGAGAATAATAATAAAAAGGTTGAAAAATAGTAATATTTGTGAGAAGTACCAAAGTAACATACAATTTTTATTACTTATCTGCCACCAATAAATATTACATTTGAAGAGAGAAACTTCTATCAGCTGTGAAGTAATATAAAAGTATATTTCTTACCCCATGAAATTGACATAAACCTAGGAAGCTTTTAGCACTGTGAAAAATTAAACAGGAAAAAGGTCCTTTGTTTCACAGCCTTGATCCTCACAGTTCTGGAGAAACATCAATTGAGTTTCAAAAGACTGTGAAAATACTTTTTAACAGTACTCTCTTAGCATAGGAAAATGTTTAAATTAATTTAAATTGAATCAAGATTTGTAATTACTTGAGGAGTCTTACCTCCTTGTAACACTCTGTATCAATAAGATGAATCAAAACCAACAGGTGAAAATAAAATTCAACTTCAGGTAATGCTGCAGCAGCTATCAACCGAGCACTACGTGGTCTGAATGGTACTCCAGGTTCTGATTCCATTGGCTAAAAACACAAAACAAGATCTATAACTTAACACACTAAAATGATTCTGTAGTACCACTGCTGGTACTCTAACACATAGAAATTATTGTGTTATATCTCTCAGTTAGTATGTATACCATGATTGCTCAATTTAGTGGGACATATTTCATTTTATAGTACACCAAATTCCAAAGCTTGTTTGAGTGTTCAACTTTGCTAATACTGCGTCTAAATGAATGCTGGGGTTTAACAACCCTTCACCAGATCCCCCATGGGGCATGTTTCACATAGTCTCAATCTTTGCTGTTGTTGTGCAAGATGCAGAGCCAAAAAAGCCTTGCAAATTCTTTGAAAACTGTACGTTGCCAAACCTATTCTCTCTCCCTGATGGGCCAAGGAGATCATTGATCTGTGTGGGAATGTGAAAATGAGCATAGGCATTCCCAAACGTACAAAATATTAACAAAAATCTATTGTTTCAAATATTTGTGGGCTTGTGTATAAGACTGTAGTAAGTTGTAACAGTTTCCATTCCATCCCATTTTCCAAAGCCTTGATCTGTTATGCTGTAGAGTCTTGTATAGTCCTTGTTGCTTTTAAGAGTTGCATTTGTCGTTACTCCAAAGCTAATTCTGTCACTTTTAGGTCTTAAATTTCCATTATTTTCATAATTGATTATTCTTTGCATTACACAGTTTTTATTAGAGCTCCATAAGGACTACCTTGATCAAGATGGAATGGAATTATGGTACAACAACTTATTACAGACTTCTGGGCCACAAACCCAAAAATTGGAATCAGAAGGTCTTTTTTTTTAATTTTGTGCCCTGTACTGATGTCTATGGTCATTTTCACATTCCTACACAGATCAGTGATCTCCTCAGCCCATCATGGAAAGAAAAATGGTTCACAAACAAACAAACAAATTTGAAACAAACAACTCTGAAAGAATTTGTGAAGCTTTTTTGACCCTGCATCTCACATAACAAGAACAAAGATCAGAGCAGAAAAACTTGGTCTGTAATTTACAATACTCACACAATACAACACAAACTCAGTTAGTAAAGGGATGTTTCATAAACTTGAAATTATACAAATAAAGGTTTGATAATCAACATAAGCTAATAAAGAAATCTGAAATCTAATTTCAAAGATGATAGCATTCTTAGATTTAGCTGGCACCTGTTAATAATACTGCCACTGTTATCAAGTTGTTACAGTCAACAAAAACAATAAAGACCCTCTGGGCCAGTTACACACACGAGGTCAAACCTTAATCACTGATTTATGCAAGGAGTGGAGCTAACGTATTCTCTATAAGATAGTTGCTTTCATTAAATGAATGTCCCTCCACTGCTAGCTCTCCACACCCTTTGACACTGTTCACAAAAATTAATGTTCCTTAATGATTCAGCTAAATTCAAGAATATGGTTTTATTGAACAGTGGCTAAACTTTGTTTTAATAACTGCCTTCTGAGTCTCATACATTAATTTCAAAATCTAAAACCAAGATTCACAGTCATTTATAAATGCATCATAAAAACTTTTGGGAGAAAACAACTAACCTCATCAAGAAAAGCCAACAAGCCATCTCTTGCAACTGATGCTGTAAAAAAGATAATCTTTAGAGAATTCCAAGAAAAATAAATCAATGTTACTAAATAATCTCTGTCTGGATCTCTGTATTTAGGTACAGGTCCTAAATTTTAGTTTGTGATATAAATCAACTGTTTTTCTCAAATCACAATCGGTAAAAGAAAGCCTCAAGTAGGCTGCAGCTGTTCTTCTTTACTTACAATTGGGAAAAAAGCCACAAATAAGCTTTCTGAGAATTGGGTGAGTAAGTTTCTTCCTTGTTGCTGGAATGGCTCTTAGAACACGGGTTAGAAACCGTGGTTCCTTGGATGACACTGACTTTTCTATGTACTTGACCTGATCTTTGAGATCTACAAAAAGAAATACATGAAGACAATTACACATCAAATCAATCGACTAAATGTAAATTTTATCGCTGTTGATTATACGTCGACCTTCTCTCTTTTACAATTACAAAAATTTAAGTTCTCATCTGTAAAATTATCTTAAAAGTTTATAATCCTTAATTAACCCTTATAAAATCCTCAAGTCCTACTCTAACATTAAAGAATAACGGTCATTCAACAGACTATCGTACGTTTTCCACCGATTTGAAATGGCCGCAGAAATACTCATCCGAGAAAGTCCTTTTCGGTATTTTAAAATTACTTCTGTACTGTTATAAATTCGACTGGCGGGCACGGCGTTATTTCAAAAACCTGTCCGGCTGCTGAACACGGAGTAACTTCAAAAACCTGTCCGGCTGCCGGACATCTGGACTCAGTATTAAAACTTACCTTCCAAAACGAGTCTCTCTTTTTCTTCCTTCGAGACCTCCGCTTTCGGTTCTTCTGATTCTGCTGAATCGTTCTGTTTAGGTTCTTCTTTCATTTCTACGTCTGCCTTTGCCATTTTGAATCTTTTAAAAACAAACCTTTTTTAAATTTTTTCCACTGAAATAAGCTTTATTAACTATCTTCTATAGGTTATCCGCCATGACACTGCAAACGATAGTGCGCCTGGTCTCTACAGAAGGCCGCTGGCGGCCCACCACTAGTACCTAGTCTCCCAACCATCACGTGGCGAACAACCATCCACTTATCATCTACTATTTACACCTCGTTAGAAAAAAAAAAGGCAGCTAATTAGTGATCATTTAAAAGGACCTCTTGTTGCAGCGTTTAGATCCCCCCCTGATGAAGGCACTATACTGGGGTGTCGAAACGTTGGGTCTATGAATTGTAACTTTTTCGGTTACATTCATTAAATCTGTAAACCAGAGTAGCATCAAACCATGTCTGGTTGTCCACCTGGCTGCCGTGTGAACTTTAATATACACCATCCACTTATTTGAGGATATTGACAGGATAACGACAGGCTAATCATAGGCCTAGGTATCTCTACCATTAGAAATTTTATAACGGAATTTAGTATTCAACGTGTTGTTAGATTTCAAAGAATAAACTGTGCGTGTGAAAATTGTCTAACTACTAAAATTCGAATAAAAAATAATTTACAAGAAACTGACCGCACACAGACGATATCCTGGAAAAAGCTCATAAAAAAAATTTCTGGCCACCGTTGGAAGTTTTGTTTTGTGCTTATTAAAAACTGCTTTTTGTGTGCCTCTTGATGGTTCAAACAATTCGCCAAGACATAGATAACAATGAGAGGAATTAGACAACTTTTTACAGCACAGAAAAGGGGCCGGTCATATTTTAGTTTTACAGAAGTATGCTCCAAAAGCCATTTGATATTTATCTCTTCCATTGAATATTTTATCTGAAATGAGGTTCCTGGCACCTTTCATTCAGAATGATGAAAGAGATTAAAGTGTTTAGCGATTTTCAATCAATTTGTTGGGCGCGGTGGTGGCCCGCTTAAACGACAGACACAGGATTGCCGCGTTTATCGAAAAACTGTCACATTGCCTCTGATTTTTCGTAAAAATCAGGTCGTCACTACATAAACAACGAAGTCTGAGAAATTGGGAAAAGGGTATGGAATTCTTGACGTATGATGGATGCGAAGATGGATACAACAAGTAACTATGTGATTATGTAGGTTTGTATTAAACACTAAAACATAAACCGCTGCCTTCAACTGAAATTTTGATGTCTAGAAAAGCTAAAGAGGTGTCGAAAATTTCCCTGGTATATTTCAGAGCCGAGTGAAAGGAATTGACAGCGGATATAAACTAAGTGAAAACCTCCTCTGGTAGGGGAGGTAACGCCGATGCAGTCGTCAATGTGGCGACCGTAGAGTTCAGGTTTGGGGGCGTTCTATTGACTGAAAAATTTTTTTCGACCATATTCCCACCAATAGCGTAGCTCCATTCTCTCCATATAAACCCACACGCAACCCAGAATTCTTTCAATCGCTCTAACGAGGGGCTAACGTTCGAAAGCTGGTTTTGAAAGACCAGCTTTTCAACTATTTACGGTGGTCAATTTACGTTATCAACTCAGCTGATAATACTAAACTTCCCTGTTAAACCTTCAATAGTCGTCATAGCAAAGGTGAAAAAAGAATCATATCTGTTACAAGACGGTTTATATTTTTACTATAAGTCACAGGCTAAAATGAAACATTTAAATGAGCAACAAGTCTGTCGGTGTTTATTTTTAAATTGACGATGACGATAAATGGAAATCAATCATTGAATGATAATATCACAGAAAATGAATGATAATCGGCTATTGACTGATACCTTTTGCTACAGCTAGTTAACAGTCAGTCTTATCAATGATACGAGATATCATGATATATTATACATTATTGGTTTCTATCTAGTTTTATGGATTAACACACGCATCAACAGCTCTACATACGTTCCTAAGAAAGAAGGAAATGTCAATATTCTACCTCTTTATAGGATAACACTATCTTTTCTTTGAAGTAACTCATGGTCATGGTTCCCTTTTGGGTGGATAACCACAGCAACAGCTGCTTGGACGCCGTGCGTCTTGGTTTTACGTGCGTAGACAGAGTTTATTGGATTGTTTTTAAAATGGTAAATTTTTTTCTACATTTCAAGACAATTCTCAGACGTTTATATTGCTCTGTGGAATCTCGAATGCGGCTAGTAGTAAAAGTTTTTCAATAATTTTTGATGGCGAAGCCCTCGCTACAATGGATTCTATATGGTCCAGCACTCATCGATGTAAACAATAGCACAAGCGTCCGCGATATTACAAAACGCCGGTTGCTTATTATAGTAACTCCATTGCAATACAAAGGCTAGTACAAACAGCGACATCAAGCACCCAAAAGTCAAAAGAAAAAACAAATGCCAAGCGAAACATGACGAAATTTGATTGCTGTGAGAAAACGATAGGAAGAAATCAAGCAAGCATAACTTGCTGTGGTTGTAATGGCTCTTTCCTGAAATGCTCCGGCCTGACAGCCTCCTCTTCTACCTGGTTATGCAGTAACCGTCTGGGATTTGCCCTGCCCTTTTACAAGTGCTCTGAAGCGGAAATGTTGGATGATACACTCGATTTGTCCGCATCTCTTGATCCTGGCCTTGATATTCATCCGCTCTGCTCTAACTCAGGCCAATTAAAAATAATGCATCTTTATACTTAGTCCCGCCATGGTTTCGACATTAAATGAGCTTTTACTCACTGTCAATTCGTATCCACTAGTCATTGTAACATTGAGCGAAACCTGGCTCAGAGATCAACCCCAGTTATTGGACTGTTTCTATCACTGGCTTTGTTGCGGAATTCCGGAAGAGGGAAGGTATAAG